>NW_021703774.1:150924732-150992404 GCF_005190385.1 Monodon monoceros | reverse complement strand
TAAAAAAAAAAAAAAAAAAAATATATATATATATATATATATATATATATATAAATCACAGCAGATTTTTTAAGTAGTTAAGTAGAATTTCTGGAAATTAAAAATGTAGTAATAGGACTTCTCTGTTGGTTCAGTGGTTAAGACTCCACACTTTTAATGCAGCGGGTGTGGGCTGATCCCCAGTTAGGGAACTAAGATCCCACATGCCACGCAGCATGGCCAAAAAAATTTTTTTTAAGTATAATAAAAGATTTAAAAATCAAGGGAAGGTTTAAGAGTAAATCAGACTCAACTGAAAAGAGAATTAGTGAATGGGTAGGTCAGAAAAAAAAATACCCATAATGCAGCACAGAGACAAAAAAGAAGATATAGAAAAGATAATAAAAGACATAAAGGATGCAATGAGAGAGAAGGTTTAACTTACATTTAACCAGAGTACCAGGAGAAGAGAGAGAGCATGGAGCAAACACAGTATCTGAAGAGGTAACAGCTGGGAATTTTCCAGAACTGATAAAAAATACCAAACCATAGTTTCATGAAGTCCAATGAAACCCAAGCTAGATAAATTAAAAGAATGAAATCCAATAAAATAAATTTAAAATGGGATAAGAAAAGCAAAGAGGAACAGAAGAAGAAAGTAAGCTGGATGCAGTACTAAGATTCATTCCCCAAACACATGCTATAAGTTCCTATTTGCTTTCTAGAGAGGAACCTCAAATTTGGCTTTAAGCATTTTAGCGCCCATACAAAGAGGGAAACAGTCAATTACCAGGTTTTCAGTAAAAACCAACTAGTCGTTCAGGGAAAACAACTATTCCCAAAGGAGATAATAATTAGTAATGATAATAAACGTTTGCAACGTCCTAACAGAGTGACACATTTTACAGGACCAAAATGTTACTAAGTGCAACGAAGTGCAACTTTATAGGGAAGACCAAGGAATACCAACATGATATATTCCAGAAATGGGGCTCAATCCAGGGGGAAGATCTTAGGGGAATGGATGGCCTCCACATGCTCCAGAAAATCTTCAGTACATCAGTACTTGTCTCAAGTCAAGCTGCTGAGCAGTGGCTTTAGGAGTCTTCCTGACCAGTATCTAGGCGCACCCCGTCTGTGTGGGTCATTAGATACAGAGCCATATACTAAACTATCCGCTAAGCCTGGGGCAGGATAATAGGCTCTTGTGAAAACTGAGGAGTCAGACATCATTCGATCGCAGCTCACAGGAGTGAGGTCCAGAATGTTCTTAACCAGTCTTGCTACTCCACAAAGCAGATGAAATGGCTCTACATTCTAGAAGTGGTATTAATGGAGAAGAAATAAGATTTAACTGACAGTCATAATGAAAGAAAAAATCAAAAGGACTTGGTCCAACTAATTAGGCTGGCAGAGAGGAGTCAAAGCTGCCTACAAAGTTTTGAAGGACGGAGAACAGAAGTCCTGTGAAACAAAACAACTAGGCAGACACATTTGGAAGGAAAGAGAACAGCTCAGTTTTACACAAAATGTGTGAGTCTGACCATCTGAGTGGAAATGTCTAGAAGACATTTTCTAGAATTTTCTAGAAATGCATGACTAAATCTCAGGAAAGGAGTTAGGGATAGGGCTAAAGATTCAGAAATCTGTACATGGAGATAATAACTGAAGTCACTGAGTAGTTCTAATTCCCATACTACCAAAATCCCTTCTCCTCAAACCACTGCCCTGGTAATGCAAACAAGACAACTTGATCCCACGACAAGATATGCCATGCGAAAATACCCAGCCACAATACAAAAAGCAGGGTGTGTTTCAGAGTGACCCGGCCCACAGGGAGAGCATCCAATACAGCTACATAGAGTCTGATACAGCAAGATAAACCTGCAGTTCTAAGTCCCATCACTAGAAATTAGAAAGGAGTTAGACTGTATGGCTTACATACAGAGAATGATACAATTTCTCTACAAAGTAAATACTACCTGCTCTCCATTTTAAATTTAAGAACACACAGGTACATTCTGTTCATAGGATCAGAATTTCCTAAGAATTATTAAATTGGGTACATGAGGATTTATTAGATATGTCTGAAATTTTCCATGATAAAAGGTTTTTTTTTAATTTAAAAAATTCCCTAAGACTCAACAGGAGTGAAGACATATCTCTGTGTCTTTGAACAGGTGAAGTCAACCTTCACGTGACTGAAAAGGCAGGAAGGACACGGTAGTTTCTTCCCCCAAAGAAAGACATGATTAAGGATACCCAAAAGGGTTCCTAACTTCTGGAAAGAAGAGGCAAGAACAAGAGATGCAGTCTTCAGATACACGTTGGATAGGAATTAAATATAGAGGCGATGGTAGCTTAAAAATAAACTGATGAAAAAGTAAAAAGATAAACTTACTCTTTTCAATGAGCTGGTCCTGAACTCCTGCCAATGCACTTACTGCCTAAAAGAGAAAACCACCAGTTACTATAAAAATTACCACAGATCTCAGGAGAGCACTCACAGACAGAAAGGAAAGAGACAACCAACTCACAGATGGACAGGAAAGAGAAAACTCACAGAAACTTAACGGAGGTCTTCCTTAACAATGGGCCATAGAAAGATCCCCCCCGCCTCACTTACAGCTGCTGAAGTAACTGAGGATTTACTGAAGAGCCGCTCTGCTTCCTTAAACTTCCGGTTCCTTCTATCGTTTTTGCTATTGGAGTTTCTAAAACACACACAAGAAACTCATTATAAGCACCAAGCTATGTCTGTGGCTCAAGCTGAGGACACACCAGGACAAATGTAAGGAACTCTTTGTTTTTTAAATTACCAAGTTCCATACAGAAATGCCTCCACACCACTTGGATTGACCAAAATGACCTGCATGCTGAATGCCTATGTAGACAGCAATGTTTTCCAATGGATGGTATGTGGTCCACTGTGACACATGAGATTACTTTAGCTTTAGGTTCACAATCATTTTCATTTAATATGTATTTATTTTAATGCCTATTATTAAAAACATCTAGCACAGACTAGTGCTACGAAGTATCTCTGTTAAATAATCTTAGTTTAAAAAACTTAAAGGGCTTCCCTGGTGGCACAGTGGATAAGAATCTGCCTGCCGATGCAGGGGACACAGGTTCGATCCCTGGTCCGGGAAGATCCCACATGCCACGGAGCAATTGAGCCCGTGCGCCACAACTACTGAGCCTGCGCTCTAGAGCCCGCGAGCCACAACTACTGAAGCCCGCGTGCCACAACTACTGAAGGCTGCATGCCTAGAGCCCATGCTCTGCAACAAGAGAAGCCACTGCAATGAGAGGCCCACACACCGCAACAAAGAGTAGCCCCCGCTCACTGCAACTAGAGAAAGCCCGCGTGCAGCAACGAAGACCCAACACAGCTAAAAATAACTAACTAAATAAATAACTTAAAGAAAGAACCAGAGTTCCTTAGTGAAATGACTGATACCAGGTCTGAGACAAGAAAAGGACAAGGATGGGACCTCCTTGGTGGCGTAGTTGTTAAGAATCCACCTGCCAATGCAGGGGACACAGGTTCGAGCCCTGGTCTGGGAAGATCCCACATGCCGCGGGGCAACTAAGTCCGTGCGCCACAGCTACTAAGCCTGCTCTCTAGAGCCCGCGAGCCACAACTCCTGAGCCCACACGCCACAACTACCGAAGCCCAAGCACCTAGAGCCCGTGCTCTGCAAGGAGAGATGCCTCCGCAATGAGATGCCCGCGCACCACAACAAAGAGTAGCCCCCGCTCGCAGTGACTAGAGAAAAGCCCGTGCGCAGCAACGAAGACCCAACACAGTCAAAAATAAATAAATAAAATAAATAAAGTTACTAAAAGATTAAAAAAAAAAAAAAAGGACAAAGGAATCAGCCTGAGGAGGCTCCCTCTGGCCACGTTTGGGACAAACTAAGGATAATGATGGGTGTGTTAGCATTGTGAAAAGTCAGTGAGCTAAACACTTATGATCTGTGCACTTCTTTGCATAGATTTCAATAAATTAATTTATACTAAAAAATAAAATAAACCTTTACAAAGTGACAGTACTAGATCCCAATACGCTATTTTTTTTTTTAAATCCATGCATCTACAGTGATTCTAAAGAGAGAGAAAGAGAGAATGAAAGGGAAAGAAGATAAAAAGGGAAGACTCTTCTTTCAGAATGCCAGTAATAAATGTAAAAGGAACAGTAAAATTAGAATCATCATTTTGCAACCTCCATTATAATAACTAATTCAGATAATCAACAATGGATACTAAAACCAATGACAGGGCTTCCCTGGTGGCGCAGTGGTTGAGAGTCTGCCTGCCGATGCAGGGGACACGGGTTCGTGCCCCGGTCCGGGAAGATCCCACATGCCGCGGAGCGGCTGCGCCCGTGAGCCATGGCCGCTGAGCCTGCGCGTCCGGAGCCATTGCTCCGCAATGGGAGAGGCCACAACAGTGAGAGGCCCGCGTACCGCAAAAAAAAAAAAAAAAAAAAACCAATGACAAAAATTGGGGTGAGCAGTATAATCACACTGCCTAAAAAGTATAACCTCCAGGGACTTCCCTAGTGGTCCAGTAGCAAAGAATCCACCTTACAACGCAGGGGACGTGGGCTCGATCCCTGGTCAGGCAATTAAGATCCCACATGCCGTGGGGCAACTAAGCCCGCGTGCTAAAACTACTGAGCTTGCACACCTCAACTAGAGAGCCCTCATGCACCCTGGAGCCCACGTGCGCCACAACTAGAAAGAGAAAAACCTGCACACCACAACTACAGAGAAGCCAGAGCGCTGCAACTAGAGAGAAGCCCACACGCCGCAACGAAGAGCCCGAGCACCGCAATGAAAGATCCCGTGTGCCACAACTAAGACCCGACACAGTCAAATATAAATAAAATAAATAAATAAATAATAAATAAATCTTAAAAAATAAAAATAAATAAAATGTATAACCTCCGAAATCACTTGTTAATTACAAAGAGAAAAAAATAACTTTTACAATGGTGAAATCGTATGATCAAACTTAGCAGCACCAATAATGGGGTAATCTGTCATTATGTGCCTCCTGATAAAACAGAGGTAAACAACAAGAGGTACACAAATCACTAATGCAACATTTTTGCCAAAAATATTTAAAGGATCTCTCATGAAGTCACTATAAGAAAAACCTGGAATTGGGACCCTCTACAAGACAATGTCATAAACAACCTTACCACCAAAAAGGGTGGGAAGCTCCTAAATTAAGAGACTAAAGGAGACACAACAGCCAAATGCAATGCACAAACACTCACTGGTTCAAAACAAGATAGCAATGCATTTTAGGAACACTTAGGGAAATATGAATAAAGACTGTATATTACATAATGCTATTAATGTAGTGCTCATTTTCCAGGCATGATAATTGTTGGTTACGTAAGAAAGATGTTCTTATTCTTAGGAGGTACCTGCTGACATAATTTGCGGCAAATGTCATGATATCTGCTTTCAACTTTTAAATGGTTTAGCAAAAAATATATATACATATATGTATGGGAGAAAGGGGAGATATAACTACAAAGGGGTAGCATGAGGGAGATCTTTGTGATGATGGAAAAGTTCTGTATCTTGACTGCAGTGGTGGTTACAGGAATCTACCCACATGAAAAAATGACAGAACTACATATACACATTATACCAATGTCAATTTCCTGGTTTTGTTATTGTACTATATGGTTACAAAAAACCCAACCATTGGGGAAAACTGTACTGTTTTTGCAACTCCCTATGTATCTATAATTATTTCAAATTTAAAAAAATTTTTAAGTGTAGATACAGGTGTGTGTATTAATACATATTATAGAAAGGGAAAAAAGAGAGGAAAGCAAATGTGGTAACAAGTTAACAACTGGTAAATGCTAGTGAAGGGTATCAAGAGATCACGAACTATTCTTTCAATTTTTCTCTAGATTTTCAAAAAATTTAGAAAGTTTTCTAGAATAATATTACTAAATAAACCGTGGTACAGTTGGCACACAGGTATGGCAAACCTTGTGAGGGTGTGACTCGTGACTGATTAAAATGTAGAAAACACTGATAGCAGTGCTGGTGTGTAAGGTATTATATGCTGCATTTCATTTAAGCCTCACACAGCCCTGTGCCACTGGCCAGATTTCCTCTACTATACAGATGTAGGATTTGTCCAGGGTTACTCAGTGAGGCAGTGGCTGAGCCAGAGTTCAAGCTCAAGTGCAGACCTCTGTCCACCCCACTTTACTACTGTCTCCCTGCCAGGTCACTACCAACAACATACATAGCCCTAAACACAAATATTACTAGGGCACCACACAAACACTACAGGCTTCCGACACTCACTTTTGGTTGGTCAGATACCGATCCCAGCCACGAATAATGTTGCCATACATCTGAGTGTCTTCCAGGTAGCTTCCTTCAAAAGCATAGATCTGTCTCTCTAAGTTTGCCAGTGTTTCCTGAAAGATGAAAAACAAGGAAGTGGTTAATGCCTTCTACATGCAAGCATTAAGCCTAACCAAACTGAAATCTTACTATCAGACTTATAAACTCAAGTTCAACTATACAGAGCCAGCCTTGCGGAAAGAAGGATGACATGCGCAGGGGCAGGCTGTTTCAGACTAAGACAGTCTAGACCCATCTTGTTGGATCCCTTTAAGAATAAAATGGAATAGAAAGAGCCTGTCCCCATTAAAATGTACACCCATGCCAAAGTTTGCACGTACTCAGGGGCTTCGTGGAAACCCAGCTGTCAAGAACCTGGGCGGAGGAAGAACATGAGCAGTCTCTACTCCCACGCATAAAAGATACTGCTACCCGGAGAGGGAAGGGTGATCAGCCTTCCAGAGCCAATTCGCTCCCCTCCCTGCAGGCTCCGAAACGCCGCGGGCACTGGGCTGCGGTTGCTATGGAAACCTGGAAGGGCAGCTTCAGGTGAGATGGGCCTCCCGATGCCCAAGCCAAAACGCAAGGGGAGGGAGGGCTTAGCCACCAGGGTGCAAGGGGTTCCGGGTGCGTGTCACAATTCCTAATTCCCTAGACTGAGTCCGCTTCCCCTCGCATGTCACCTTCTAAGATGTTCCCAAATACATCACAACCCTGCCCATCAAAAACCGCATCCAACTAATCTACTCCTAGTCCCCAAAAGGACATGCGCCCCTCCATCTTCCAAAGGCCTGCCTGGATGTGTGGGTCCCCCTCCCACACCTGTTTCCTACCCCACCCCCCAAAGCCCACTGGCAAGCCCGAACCAATCTCCTACAGCCGGCCGACAAGCCCGGTCCCCATCCCTCAAAGATCGTGGACCCGCCCGCCCTCGCCCTCCCCGCAGAGCTCATGGACACTCTCCTCTCCAGGGCTCCCGCACGGAAGCCCCCACCCCCTGGCGCCATCCTTCCTCCACGCCCCCACCTGCCTAGTCCCCCTCCCCCTCCCCGGCTTCGCGCCCCGCCCCCGGCCCCGGCTCCCTGTTCCGGATGCGCACGGCCGGGAGGCCGAGGCGCCGGCGGGCCGCGCAATGCGCAGCCGTCCTCAGGCCGCCGGACTCCCAGCCGCCGTGCTGCGCCGGCGGAGTAACGAGCGGCGCGGCGGGGCCGGATCCTGGAGGCGGAGGCAGGCACGGGGCCCCAACCCGGGCGCCCCCGGTGCCAGCCCTCACCGCCAGCTCCTGCTTCCGCTTCACGAGCTCCGCCAGCTCCCGCCGGGTGTCCGGGATCTGCGGCGGCGCCGCCTTGTTGTGCATCGCCATGTTGTGCCGAGGCGGGCGGTGGCGGGGCCAGGCTGGGGGCGGTCCTTGCGCGCCGCCGCCCGCCAGGGGGCGCCCGCCGCGACACTGCGCCTGCGCTCGCGGCTTTCGGAGGCTCGCGGTGCCGCGCCGAGCTCCCGCCCGCGGGCTTGCGCGCGCCCTGCCAGGAGGACCTCAGCGTTGGGCTCTGCTCTTCGTCCTGGCCGAGTTTCTGCACCACAAATTCACCGTGTCCAAAATCAGACCTCTCCGAAGTCTCCTCAGTGAATGACTTTCATTGTCCGACGAATTGCCCAAGTCAGAAACATGGGTGCCATCCTCACCCTCCTTCATCCCCTTAATCCGATCCAAAACCAAGTCAAGCCAAGTGGACTCGACTCCGGAAGAGCCAGCAAATCTATTTTCTTTTGTCTGCCACCTCCCTCGTTCATCCAGGCTCTCCTTATATTTTGATACATTATTCCAACAGCCTCCTGTTTCCACCCTTAGCTCCATTTAATCCATTATCCACAGTGGTGCCAGGATGATTTGTTTTTGGAAAGCAAATGTGGTGTCGCTCCCTTGGTTAAAACCTTTTCATGGCTTCCCGTTGCCCTTTAGGGAGACAAATATGTGTGGTAGTTAAGGGCACAAACGATCCAGAACTACCTTGTTCAAAATCCTACCTCTACCATTGATAAGCTGTGTCACCTTGCGCAGGTAGCTAAATTTCACTTGTCTCAACTTCCTCATCTATATAATAGAGGTAATAATAGTGCCCACCTAATACAATTGCTGTGAGAAGTAAATCACTTAATGTAAGGGGCTTGGCAAGTAATAAGGACTATGTAAGTAAAATCAGTAAGTCTAATGCCATTAACTTTGTATTCACCTGCCCCCTGCTTACTTCTCCAGTCTCTGATCTCTCCATTTTCCAGGGTTCTGCAATTTCACTGGGAATCTAGGTAGGATTTTTATTTTTTTTAATCTTTCTTGCTTGCTTGCTTTCCTTTTTTCTTGCATTCTTCTTTTTTTTTCTCCCCTCCCACGTTGCTTTGAAATTCTTTGTTTCTTCAATCGTGGATTTGTACTTTCAACAGGCTTGGAAAATTCACAGCTATCTTTCTTCAGATATGCCTCTGCCTCATTGTCTGTCTCCTTCTGTAACTTAGATTAAACATAAGAATCCTTTTTTTTTTTTTTTTTTTTTGCGGTCCGCGGGCCTCTCACCGCTGTGGCCTCTCCCGTTGCGGAGCACAGGCTCCGGACGCGCAGGCTCAGCGGCCATGGCTCACGGGCCCAGACGCTCCGCGGCACGTCGGATCCTCCCGGACCGGGGCACGAACCCGCGTCCCCTGCATCGGCAGGGGAACTCCCAACCACTGCGCCACGAGGGAAGCCCAGAATCCTTTTTTTACCCACTGTTTTTTCCATCCTTTTGTCTCTGCCGCATTCTGGATTTCTTCTATGTGTTGAGCTTGTAAACTGGGGTCTTGCTAAATTCCTTTATTAATTGCAGGAGGTTTTTTGGTAGATTCCTTGGGATTTTTAATGTCGACAATCTGCAAACAGGGAGATTTATTTCTTTTTCCTTTCCAGTCTGTGTGCTTATTATGTCCTTTTCTTGCCTTACTGTGCTGGCTAGACTTCCAGTACTATGTTGAATAAGAATGGCCAGAGAAGATATCCTTGACTTGTTCCTTATCCTAAGAAGAAGGTATTCAGTCTTATCAGGTTGAGGAAGTTCCCCTCTATTCCTGCTTTACTGAGAGTTTTTATCATGAATGGGTGTTGAATTTTGTCAAATGCTTTTTCTGTATCAATTGACACGGTCATATGATTTTTATTCCTTAGCTTCTTTATTTATCTATTATTTTTGGCTTTGTTGGGTCTTCGTTGCTACTCTTTGTTGCGCTGCGCGGGCTTCTCATTACAGTGCCTTCTCTTGTTGCGGAGCACGCGCTCTAGAGCGCAGGCTCAGTAGTTGTGGCGCATGGGCTTAGTTGCTCCGCCGCATGTGGGATCTTCCTGGACTAGGGCTCGAACCCGTGTCCCCTGCATTGGCAGGCGGATTCTTAACCACTGTGCCACCAGGGAAGCCCCCTTAGCTTTTTGATGTAGTAGATTACATTGATTCATTTTCAAATGTTGAACCAGCTTTGCATATCTGGAATAAATCCCTTGGCCATGTTATATAATTCTTTTTACATATTGCTAGATTCAATTTGCTAATATTTTATTGAAGATTTTAGTAGGTATGTTCATGGGATATTGGTCTGTAGTGTTTTTGTTTTTGTTTTGTTTTGTTTTGTACTGTTTGGTCTGGTTTTGGTATCAAAATAATAATGGCCTTATAAAATGAGTTGAGAGGTGTTCCCTGCTTTTCTAATTTCTGGAGATGGTATAGAATGGTGCTAATTCTTGTAATGATTGGTAGCATTCTTCAATGAAACCATCACCATCTGGGCCTAGATATTATTTGGGGGGAAGTCTTTTAATTACAAATTCAATTTTTTAAAATAGTTATAAGATTATTCAGATGATATATTTCATAACAGGTGAAGTTTTGTAGCTTATGGTTTTGGGGGAATTGATCCATTTCCTCTAAGTTGTTAAATTTATGTGCATGAATAATTTCTTTCGACCTATCTTCCTGTTCACTAATTCTCCCTGAAGCTTCTGTTAAAGGGATTTATTGATGGATTTAGTTATTGTATTTTTCATTTCTAAAAAGGTTCTAGTTGATCTTTTAAATAACTCCCATTTCACTTGTTGCCATTTCTTGTTCCCTGTGGGTATTTTTAAGTTTGTCATTTATTTCTTTGAAAATAGCAACCATGAACGTTTTATAGTACCTTGTAATTCAAGTATCTGAAGTCTTTGACAATCAGTTTCTGTTACCCGTTATTTCGACTGGTGAGAACCTTTTCTTGTATGCTTTTAAAAAAACCAATTGTATCTTTGCAGGAAAATATGTGGAAATAACTGGAGGGGAGATAAAACGTCCCTTCCTCCAAAAAGTAATTTCATTTATTTATATCAGACACCTGAAGACACAAATAGTACAGGGTCGTTTTCTTCTTTTTTTCTTCTTCTTTTTTTCTTTGTATTTAGTACAGGGTCATCTTAAGCCAAGTTCAGGGCTTGATGTTTTCTGAGCTCCAGCCTGCAAATCCCTGGGAGAACTCAATTTCTGTTCCACTCTTATTCTGAAAGGTATAGCTCTCTGGCATGTCAGCTTTTTGTGGGAAACATGTTCTATTAGACTCATTGTATGTGGGCTTTGGGCTTTGATTTTTGTCCCATTCAATCCAGGGCAAGGTCTGATTTGCTAGAATCAAATATGGTTTGTCTTTATATCAAATGTGGTTTCCAGGCATCTCTGCTCCATTTCTCTCTGGATTATTGTTATCTTCACTTTTGGCCTGATAACTCTCTACTTACTTGTCAGTTCTTGGATGCCTTCAGACATTTTTTAATTTATATTTTATCCAGAAATTTTAGCTGTTTTCAGCAGGAGGATTCATAAGAATAACTTAGTCAGTCATTAATAGAAACCAGAAGTCTCAATCACCCTCTTTCCCCCACTGAACTTCAAGTGCTTCCAAAGCCTCATTTATCACCTTAGGCTTTTCTCAGTGCTAGTCTCTGTCTAGAAATATTTGCCTGTTTTGGCATCTGCAAAATGTAATGATAATAGAAGCCTGCCTCATAAGGTTATGAGGAGGAAATGAGTTAATGTATGCATTTGTGCAACATGTAAAATGCTCAGAACTGTGCCTTGTACATAGAAAGTGTTCCTAGACATTGGCCAGTTTTATTAGAGGTCTCAGTACATGCATTCTTAGGCTCCCCATGATTAAATATTTGTCAATTTTTCTGAATCAACATGATGATTTCCAACTAGTTCTGACTATGACTAGGTGAGGTGAGGATTTACCTAAGCCACACCCTACCCGTGAAAGTCCCACTCACTAGGATTTCCTTGAACATCCTGTGAATCAGGAAGTCTCATGGACCAGCTGTCTCTTCCCTCCTCCAAACTCTCCACGAAGCTCCACTGGGGAGGTGAGAGGGAACAATTCAGATGAAAGACCACTGAACCAGGACTGAGGCCATTGCCATCCTAGCTCTACCACTGCCTTGCTGAGGGAACCTCAGGTAACAATTTCATAGGATCCTTTCCACATATTCCACTCCAGTCCTGTGGTCCCCTGGCCTGCTCAGTCTGAAACAACGTCCTCCTCTACTACGGGCTCAAAAATCTACCTATTCTCTAAGGCATACTTCAAATACCACCTCTTCTCAGCCATACAAAAGAATGAAATAACGCCATTTGCAGCAACATGGATGGACCTAGAGATTATCATACTAAATGAAGTAAGCCAGACAAATAAATATCATGTAATATCGCTTATATGTGGAATCTAAAAAAAAATGCAAATAAACTTATTTTACAAAACAAAAAGAGACCCACAGACATAGAAAAGAAACTTATGGTTATTAAAGGGGAAAGGGTGGGGGGAGGGATAAGTTAGGAGGTTGGGATTAACATATACACACTACTATATATAAAATAGATAACCAACAAGGACCTACTGTATAGCACAGGGAACTATACTCAATATTTTGTAATAACCTCTAAGGGAACAGAATCTGAAAAAATATATATATATATGTGTGTGTGTGTGTGTGTATAACTGAATCACTGTGCTGTACACCTGAAACTAACATACTGTAAATCAACTCTACTTCAATAAGATACAAATAAAAACTAAACACAAATACCATCTCTTGCAAAAGGTGCAGCGCACCTCCAAATTATTTCTCCGTTTCTAACTCACAGCTGTAAACCAATTGCTAGCATAGTAAGTTTATGTAACCATTGATTGATTGGATTAATTCACTTTAACTTTAGAGTAAATATGAACAAATCAACTGTCTTTTGAAATTGTTTCCGGGGCTTCCCTGGTGGCACAGTGATTAAGAGTCTGCCTGCCAACACAGGGGACAGGGGTTCCATCCCTGGCCCCGGAAGATCCCACATGCCGCGGAGCAACTAAGCCTGTGTGCCACAACTACTGAGCCTGCACTTTAGAGCCCACGAGCCACAACTACTGAAGCCCGTGTGCCACAACTACTGAAGCCTGTGAGCCTAGAGCCCATGCTCTGCAACGAGAAGCCACCACAGTGAGAAGCCCACGCACCGCAAGGAAGAGTAGCCCCTGCTCGCCACAACTAGAGAAAACCCCCCACATGCAGCAACAAAGACCCAATGCAGCCAAAATAAATTTAAAAAAAAAAAATTAAAATAAATAAAATAGTTTGCCACTTGATAAATATACTAGAAAGTTGACCCAAGAGACCGAATGAAGCTTTAAATTCCAAAGCTTTAATTTAAGTCAAGTAGCCCGGGACTTCCCTGGTGGCGCAGTGGTTAAGAATCCGCCTACCAGTGCAGGGGACACAGGTTTGAGCCCTGGTCTGGGAAGATCCCACATGCCGTGGAGCAACTAAGCCTATGCGCCACAACTGCTGAGCCTGTGCTCTAGAGCCCATGAGCCACAATTGCTGAAGCCCACACACCTAGAGCCCGTGGTCCGCAACAAAAGAAACCACTGCAGTGAGAAGCCTGTGAACTGCAACGAAGAGTAGCCCCCACTCACCGCAACTAGAGAAAGTCCACACGCAGCAATGGAGACCAAGCGCAGCCATAAATAAATAAATAAATTTAAAATAAATAAATCAAGTGGCCTTCACTTGATACAAACTCACACACCCAGAAACACTGTGGGATCAGAACGTTCTTTCACAAGCAGGCATTACTGGCGTGTTATGTGCATGTCACACTTAGGCTCTGATGAACGTGGCATCATTTCGTTCCTCACATCCACTACTGATTTCCACAAAGGGAAGGATGTTAAAAAATATAACCATCTGTGCACCATATCAAATCATAAATTATATTTATATATGTTCTAAGCCTTTAAAAACCAAGCTGTATTGTATATTGGCATTTCAATACAATAACACAAAAAAATTTTTTTCAGTTATCTGATTACTCTGCTTTCCCTTATCATCAGGATATAATAAAAGTATTTAAAAGTTAGATCACCAGTTGCTCTTAATGAGTTATCCTTTGTCAATGTCAGAAAGAGGGAATGAGAAAATGACTGGGAAGAGGCTCCTGGGGAAAATCTGAAGATTCTGTCCCATACCTCGGCAGAACTGTGGGCCACCACAGAGGATTTGGGGGAGGGGCTCAGAAGCAAAGGGCCGTTTTGCAGATCGCTTGATTTTAACAGCTATGACTTGCAGACAAGATAGCCAGGGTGGAGAAAGGGTGGGTGATAAAGCAATTGCAAATAGCTAAAATGAACATCAGTTTCTAAGCAATGAATTAATTCAAGAAGAAAGTTTTAGGATTTTGTCAACTTCAAATGAGAAGTCTGCTGGTGATATCTGGCTTTGGAGATAAGTAGTATCTTTTCTTTCCCTTTCTCTTAAAAAATAAAAAGTGTGTGTGGGCAAGGAACACCGTCCTTGGCATGTTTGGCATGAAGAATGTTTGGCATGAAGAATCTCTTAATCCAGGAAGCAAAAGTCTACTACACAACTGGGACCTTTTATTGAAAATGTAGGCAAGGACTTGCCTGGTGGCACAGTGGTTAAGAATCCACCTGCCAATTCAGGGGACACGGGTTCGAGCTCTGGTCTGGGAAGATTCCATATGCTGTGGAGCAACTAAGACTGAGCCCGAGCTCTAGAGCCCTCGAGCCACAACTATTGAGCCCTTGTGCCACAACTACTGAAGCCCACGCGCCTGGAGCCCGTGCTCCGGAACAAGAGAAGCCACCGGTATGAGAAGCCCGCACACCGCAACGAAGAGAGTAGACCCCCACTCGCCGCAACTAGAGAAAGCCCGCGTGCAGCAACAAAGACCCAATGCAGCCAAAAACGAATAAATAAATTTATTAAAAAAAAATGTAGGCAAAGTGGTCATCTATCACAATGTTCACCAGGATGGTGCTTGAAGCCAAGCCTAAGGCTGCCAGGAAGCAGTAGTTACACAAATTGAACACGGAGGCCCTGGAGTGAGATGCCACATTAGCCCCTCATCCCAGGAAGAGAAAACCATCAGCCTGGATCAAGAGAAAAACTCATCAAAACACAACATTTTAGACATGCAGGTATGTAATAGTGCCTCCAGGGGCCAGGGCACATTGGGTGAGGATGCTAATTGCTCTTACATTGTTTCTTCCCTCATGTAACCTTTCACCTAATTAACCTTATTAAGTGTTCACTCTTCAAAGGGGATCTTTTTTCTTTTTCTTGCCACGACACACAGGTTGTGGGATCTTAGTTCCCCGGTAAGGGATCAAACCCGTGCCCCGTGCAGTGGAAGTGTGAGTCTTAACCACTGGACCGCCAGGGAATTCCCCAAAGGGGAATCTTTTCATTTCTTTTGAATAAACATTAGTCAGCAGCCCAGGATAGTCAACATTTAACCCTGAGTACATCTAAGTATGTGAGACCTCAGTGGAAAAACAGTGGTAAGGAAGACCATCTAATAATGTCATTAGTTTCCACCCAAGAGAAACAGTTAGCAGGAGCACTGACTTGCATCATCTCTCCTTCCTCCCATCCCACCCCCCATCACCACCTGAGGGTGAAACAGCAGGGACAGGGGTCAACTGGTATGAGGCCCACTATGTATAACCTGCCCCAACTCTTGACTATTCTGGGAAGGAAAACCCCTTCACTGCCAACTCAGAGAGCACTGCTGCTTCAACAGGACCATGGCTCACTCGCTGAAATTTGAAGATCTGGATTCCAGTGCAGGGTGAGTCCTATCACCCCCAGGGCACCCTCCACAACTGTCTACTTTTACCTCCAAAATATTGATACAAAGATTTCTTTAACAGCAAATATACCTATGAACACAAGGTCCTCTGTGCTAGGAAAGAAGTACTCTTTGAAAGGGGGCTATATTTACAAGTTTTATTATTTTTTATTCCAAAAATACATATAAATGAAAACCTGCTCTTCAAATGCAGGGAGGCCTTTGCCTATAATGCAGTATTACATTTACATCACAAAACATTCTCACAGGAAAAATCAATATGCAGCTCTTTCACACACAATTTTTTAAATATATACATACACACACACACACTCACACACACACACACACACACACACACACACTAGATGTAAGCAGTTATGACTTTTCTACTTACACATATTCCTCTGGTGGAAAATTAGGAAACTGGGCTATTCCCAATTGCCCAGGTAAATACAACCTCTCCGAACATTTTTTTAAAAAGATGAAAACATGTAAACCACACAACACATACACGTTGTTAGAATAAAGCAAGGACCCTGCCACATAAATGACAGTGTGTTTCTCAAAGAAGGAAGAATGGAGATAACCTCTAAATAAAAATGCAAAGTTGAAGATCAAAATTGTTCTGTACATGCTCCATGGAGAAATCAGAGTTCTCTCATAGGAAACAGATCCACGACCCATTTCAGCCTCTCGTGACATGTAATGAGCACCCACTGGTAGTGGCCATGACCTTCCTGTACAGTCATAAGCTTAAGCAGGCTCCACAAAGCATCCGTTTAAGTCCAACAGTCAATAATGAGGTCATGTGGTAAATCTCCCCCACCCCCCTGCCCACCCCCAAACAACGAAGTGCAAAATCAATTTCTGTGACTCAAGAGCTCAACCAGGTCAAAGCTTTGGTATACTCGGGAGGCTGTTTTGGTGATAACCAAAGCTTAGTAAGATTCTCTGTTCAGGGGTCTGCCCCCAAGACAAAAACAAACCCGGTCCACAAAGCTTAACAACAATATAAATAAAGTAACTGTACAAAGAAAGCAAGCCACAATCCCCTTCAACCAGGGCTTTATAGTTTCCTGCACAGTAGTTCTGAAAGCACCAACTCAAGCCACGATGCTTCTACTAAAACACGATGTGTTGGTGAGACTGCTCAGAAAACAAATGCCCACAGCATGTGCATGTGGCTGATGTGCCACAGAAAAAAGTTCAACCAAACATAAGTCAGTTTTCTTACACTGAAACGTAAGCTGGTCAGCAACAGAAGAAAGACTTAAGGCAATAAGAGGCGTTACAGAGAGCACGGCGGTGCCCTCTGAGTCAATCCCAAAGCTTTCGCAGAAAGAAAAGGTCTCTCGAGAGTTTGGCTTGTGCTTCAGTCTGCTAGCTGTCAGATACCTCCTCCTCCTCCTCGTCATCCTCGTCTTCTTTCCTGTCCACTTCAGATGTGTCCGAGGACTCGTGGAGCAGAACATACTCTCTGCTGCTGAACCCAAATTTAAGGACATCCTTTTCCTTCAGTTCGTAGTATCTCTGTGGCTCAATTCGCTTGTTGTTCAGGAACGTTCCATTGCCTGAGCCAAGGTCAATGATGTAGGGCTTCACCCTGCGGCCAACTGTCCCGTCAGCACGGGTATATTCCACAAGCCTAGCAGGGATAAAGGAGAGAAACCTGTGAGTGAAATCCTGCCTCAGATCATCCAGCTCTTTGCTAACAGTCTAGATGATGTAAATAACCTGGCTTAGACACAGTTCAAGTTCAAACTCTAGGAAGTCAAGGGAAAGGCATGGCCATGGATTCAGAAATTGGGAGCAAGTAGAACTGGTGAGAACTGGTCACTGGGTGGGAAAGATTCATGGTAGATCAAAGCTTAAAATGCAGAATCCAAGGCCTCTTGCCATGGTTGAGAAATACATTTTTTTGCATTTTTTGACACTTTTTGCATTGTTTATAATCAATATAATGCTTCTTTTACCTATATCTCAACATACTTTAGCTTCTGCCCCAATGGGAATAAACCAGTGGATTTGGACTTCAGAGTCAAGGGAACAGATGAGATGATCAAAACTGTTCAAATCAAAATTGATTTGAGCCAGAGTTCTACTACAGTGATCATTTATTAGGCAAGCCACTTGGCTTTGCTGAGCTTCATATTCTCATCTGTCAAATGGGGTATTAATACCTGTCCTCGCCTCCCCACTGGATTGTTGTGAACATGCAACAATAACAGATGTACTGCGGAAACTGTCAAGATACAGATTCAGCTAACATATGCCAGGCACTCTCAGCTTTATTTCCATTTAACCCTCATAACAGCCCTGCGAGGCAGGTAGAAACCGAGGCCCAGAAGACTGGCTCGCCCCAGGGCAGACACCTGGTAAGTGGCAGTGGCAGGATTCAAAATCTGGATTTCTGACACCAAGTTCCAGTCTGTTACACAAATGTAAGCAATTATTTGTGTAAAGTGATTATTCGTTAGATGAATAATACTCCTTAAGACTAACACTAGATACGAGGGGTATGGGCTTCTTGTGCACACACCGGCACACAGACCTCAGCGATCCTAACTAACCGAGATGCCGGGCTTCTACTGGCACTTCAGTTTCCCTCCGCAGATGTACACTCACCGGTACTGAAAGACGGCGTGCTGCTTTGAACAGGAGGGGTGATCGATGGGAATGTCTGCGATGCGGCGGTGTCGGCCCAGGAGGTAAGCGCTCTGTCGGTGGATGTACATCACTGGAAGCACCTCATCATTTTTAAAGGGGTAGAGACGCCACCGTTTTTTGGGGATACGTGCTTCCGGGGGCTCGCTGTATTTAATGACTACACCCCGAAAGGTGTTGGTGTCCTCAAGAAGTGCCCCAGAAAGTTCAAAGCTTGGCTTTTCTTTAACAGGCACTTCTTTGTCTTTGTTGTTGCTGCCAGGGCCAGGCTGAGGAAGTGAGTCCTGAGATGCGTTACCACCGGCTTCGTTCTTCTGGCGGTGCTCCCGGCGCCGGGTGTTGTGAAACTCCCGCTCAGCTTCCTGCGCCTGTAGGTTCTGGGCATCTCGATCCCGTCCCTGAGGCTGCCCGCTGCCAGGCCTCTCGCCTGAGCTTCTCCTCTGGTGGGAGTGGCCGCGGTGTCTGTCTCGGTTACTGTTCCTAGCTCGCCTGTGTTCCTGTCCTGAGGGTTCTCGGTGCGGCCGATCCTCCCGGCCTCTCCGGGGATGATCCTCACGTTCCTGAAATTCAAACAGATTCAAGAAAGTAAAGGCCGTGCATAGTCTATGAAGAGAGCTGCAGTCAAAAAGTCATTTGTGCTTTGGACTTTGGCATTCAGAGCAAAATGTCCCACAGAAATAAGGTTACCAGTGGTGGTCATGTCCCCTTGCAAGGCCACCACACAGAGCAGGTGCCCTAGGCTGCTGCCCAGCTATAGCGCTAACAGTGCACACCCACGTTCAGAGCCCAAGAAACAAGAACACCTATAGGCAAACTTAGCGGGACATGCATACAGAATCAGAACTAACAGAGAGAGTTAAGTAGTCACATACAAGATAATTACGTAAAAAAAAAGCTAGCTTTCTCTTATGCCCAAAAGGAAAATGTAATAGTAATTTTAAAAGATCCGATTTCAATACCCAGAATAAAATTAAGAAATATGCAAGACATATAGGAAACATATAGTGCTCGCTTCAGCAGCACATATACTAAAATTGGAACGATAGAGAAGATTAGCATGGCCCCTGTGCAAGGATGACACGCAAATTCGTGAAGCATTCCATATTTTTAAATTTGTGGGTTTTCTTCTCCTGTTTTTCTGCCTTGTGTCAATTTTATTATTAGTGTAGCCATAAGAACTCAAGAGGGGTAGCAACAGTACCATGACAGGTTTATCCTGACAAAAATAAACAAGCAGTTAATTTTGAAACATTAAAAAAAAAATAAGAAACCTATAAAAATTTACTACAGTTGACCCTTGAATAATGAGGGGGTTAGGGGCACAGGGGCACCAACACTCCAACTAGTTGTAGTCGGCCCTCTGTATACCTGGTTCCTCTGTATTCAAGGGTCTGAATCCACAGATTCAACCAACAGGGGGCATGGAGTACTGCAGTATCTACTATTGAAAAAAAATATGCATATAAGTGGACCAGTGCAATTCAAACCCATGTTGTTCAAGGGTCAACTGTAACAGATATATTTTTTAAAGATCTGAAAAAAATGAGGAAACACGATGGTTTCTTAAAATAGCCTCAGCACTGAAAATCAGCACAGGAGATAATGGGCAAAGGATATTAACAAGGAATTATCAGAACAAATAAATATTTAATGAACACACGAAGATAGGCTTACCCTGATTAATCTAATAACTAAAGCATTAGAGTTCAAGAGGGGGGCCCCCACACACTATGAGCAAGGCTGCTCCTCCTGGAAAGGGGTAGAGAGGAAATCCTGAGCACCAGGACTGAGACCTTGTCTCCACTCCCCCACCAATCCCACCCCCGCCTCAAGGCCTTCTCCCTACCATACACAGGGGTCAAGTAGGGGTCTGCTTGCTCAGAGCAGGACCCAGTTTTCCTAGACTTCCAAGCCTCCAGAGACAAGTATCAAGAGGCAGGGAGCCTCAGACACCCAACCCTCCTACCCCAAGACATTCACAAGTTTGCCACCACCATCTGCCTTGAGTTCACCAGAACTCATCTCATTATGCCCTTTATCCCTGATTCAATGAGTCGCTGTAAGAAGTCACAGATTCCAGGTCATCACCTCTACCTCCCTTGTACTCTAATCCCCATAAGGCTCTGTACATCAAGGATTCTGTCCCCAAATCTGTCCCCTTCTTCAACTCCTGAAGCTGTTGTTGCACTATGCCCCCTGGAATGGAAGGCTCGGCAAAACTGATCTACATCCTCCAGGTTTTCTCGGATCATTCCCATCTCCTTTCGCTCTAACAGAACCCTGGCTCTGCCCTGAGCACACTGCTCCCCTGCAGCTCCTCAAATGGTGGCTGTTTTTCTCCCTCTGACCTCCCCCAACTCCCACCATCTCTGGGTCTGGACATATGGCAGGTGTCATCCTTGCTTCTCACTGGGTCCGGACATATGGCAGGTGTCGTCCTTGCTTCTCACTGCCAATTCCAGAACACACCCCACCCTTTTCTTTCTCCCTAAAAAACCCAGCTGTGAATCTCCCGTAAGACCACTGTCACCCATTACTCTCAGCGCTGCTGTCATTTACTAATCCTGAGTCACTTCCCCTCACTTTGTGCCAGTTTCACTTCCAGCTCAAGCCATTCTCTCCAGCATTACTCTTGGTCATTTCGATAACGTGCTGGCATCTCTGTTCTTTGCATTTCTCTCCTCCCATTACCTTATTTGTCTCCTCCCTTCTCTTCAGCCACTCACCCCCATGGTTATACATGGACTTTTTCATTTCTAATAACTGCAACCCCTCTATAATTTCCATTTTAAGCAGTCCTCCTTCTGCCCATCTTTCCAGCTCACACTTTACCCAACTCTAACAATCCTTATCCCAATAAGACTCATCCAAGCCTTTGATCCTCTTACCTTTGCAGTCCCTCGCTCTCTTCCCTTCCTAACTTAAATTCCATGGTCAAGGGCTTCCCTGGTGGCACAGTGGTTGAGAGTCCGCCTGCCGAAGCAGGGGACACGTGTTCGTGCCCCGGTCCGGGAAGATCCCACATGCCGCGGAGCGGCTGGGCCCGTGAGCCATGGCCGCTGAGCCTGTGCGTCCGGAGCCTGTGCTCCGCAACGGGAGAGGCCACAACAGGGAGAGGCCCGCGGACCACAAAAAAAAAAAAAAAAAAAAAACCATGGTCAAGCAGTATGATCACTCCCATGTGGAGATATTCAAATCCTTTGCCCCTATGCCATTCTGTTGCACTGTCCTGGCAAAACCACAATCAGCATTAAGCACAGCAAAGTGGCTAGAGAAAAAACACAAACCATTCTGAATGGTCCTACCTTAGAAGCATGACCCCAAGCCTCCTTAATGATGCCCAGCAAACATCCTACATTTTCTTGATCTATTCATTTTCCCAGATGACTGTTTTACCACTTCTCTGTCCTCAAATCTCCTACATGGTCTTCCCCATCCCTTATTTACTCAGAAGGGATTTTCTACATCCACCCACCCATCAGTATCTGTACCCATATACTCTGTCTTCCCTCCCTGTGACCATAAGGAAACTATCTGTGCTTCTACCTAAAGCCAATTCCTACATCTGGGAGCTTCCCTCTCATCCAGAATATCACTCCAGTGATTCTCATCTCTCTTGTGCATAATCTGCTTCCCCGTTCTGCACTGGATCATTCCCATCAGCACAGGCACCTACTCTTCTCTAGAACTCATTTCCCATGTCAGCTTCCACCCTATTTCTTCACTCCTCTTTGAGTAAAACTCCTCAAAACAGTTTTGTTTTAATCAGTCTCCAATTCTTCTCCCATCTTCTTTTGAACCCTCCAATTAGGCTTCACCCTTACTACTCCACTAAAATTGCTGGTCAAGGTCACCAATGACCTCCATGTTGCTAAATCCAATGAGCAATTCTGTCTTCGTTTCTAAAAAGTGTATACCAGGCAAAATAAGTAGACACTATGGAGAGAATATGACAAATTACAAAACCAGATAACACAAAATAACTAAGATTTCAACATATACTCTCAATTATTGATAAGTAGGATAATATATATTTTTTAATGAACATCTTTGCATAGAATACACACACACACACACACACGCCCCAAAACATAAAGGAAAAGAAGATAACGTTAAGTATAACAGAACCTTGAAGTATAAATATCAAACTATTAAAACGGCTACTTCCGGGGAGTGAGGTGATTTTTTTGTTTGTGGGAAGGGGTGCGATTTTGAGGCTAATGAGAAAAGTAACCATACACTGCATGAACCATACTCTCACTTTCTACTTTACAGAATTCTGTGTTATGATGAACAAGCGAATGATAAATTTATTTTTTTCTGAGGTTTCCACAATCCTGTTCCCCTCCTCCTTTTGTTTTAATTGAAGTATAATTGATTTACAATGTTATGTTAATTTCAGGCGTATAGCAAAGTGATTCAGTTATACATACACACACACCCACACACATATATTCTTTTTCAGATTCTTTTCCATTATAGGTTATTACAAGACATTGAATATAATTCCCTGCGCTAGATAACTTTATTTTTTTAATGGTGGCTGAGTGGTGCAGAGGAGAATATCTGTAAGTACAAGTCATGCTTAAGTCAGAGGCTGTGTGCCCTCTTACAATCCAGGTGAAAGTCACTGACTTTCAGCTGCCTGTCAAGCGCTCAAGCCCTTTTGCTCAAGAGCCACTTCCAAGTTTCCAGCTGATTAATACAATGAAATCAGCTTTTTAAAAGATAATCTGAGGTCAGGAGGGAAGTTAGCATAGAAAAGCAAACTAAGACACTTCAAAATAACAATAATCACAAAACAGTTCCATGCGATAAGCCCCAGGATTCACTGTAAAGTGCTGATTTAGAAACCAGAGGTAAAGAGCTGCAAGTTGAAAAAGTCAAACATACATACATACATATAAATAAATAAATAAATCAGGGAGTAAAATGGTGTTTACTAGGAGATGGGGGGCGAGAGGGTAAGACTGATGGTATTTAAGGGTACAAACTTGTAACGAGTAGTAAATAAGCCATAGAGATCTAATGCACAGTATAATGAATACAGACAATAATACTGCACTATAATGATGTAACGTGGTAAATATTGCTTCAATGGCAATCACATTACGATATATAAATGTATCGAAGTAACACAGCTTTGCACCTTAAATCTACAAAATGTAATATGCCAAAATTATTAAATCAAAAAAGTAGCAAGTTGTACATAAACACACACACACACACACACACACACAAAACTACAAGTGGTTTGAGAGGTTCTATCTGGGTACTGGGGTTCCAGTGGCTGAATTCTGAGATAGCCAAGGCGGTGCCTGACCAATTCATATAACAGACCATCAAGACTGTCTGGCTTTGTATCTTTTTAGGTAGCAGACAGTTGGCCCACAGTCTCTCAAAATCTTAAGAAAATCCATTTTCTTAATGCCAGTGTCTCTATTTGCACTTTGTAACAAAGAGCTTCTTTAAAAAGAAGACTGAATGTTTGTCCATCAGGACTGAGGGCGAAAAGCAAGAGCGTCTGCTCTCACTACTCTTATTCCACATAGTGCTGAAGTCCCAGACAGTGCAACAAGAGAAAACAAAATGCATACACACTGTAAAGGAAGAAATAAAACTGTGCCTATTTGCAGATATGATTATCTATGTAGAAAATCCCAAGTAATCTACCAAAAACCTCCTAAAATAAATGAATGAGTTCAGTAAGGTCACAGGATATAAGATAAACATACAAAAATCAATTATATTTCTATGTACTAGCAATGAACAAGTAAACAATGAAATTTAAAATATCACTTACAGTCACTAAAACAAATTACTTAAGTGTAAATCTGGGGGCTTCCCTGGTGGCGCAGTGGTTGAGAGTCCGCCTGCCGATGCAGGGGACGCGGGTTCGTGCCCCGGTCCGGGAGGATCCCACATGCCACGGAGCGGCTGGGCCCGTGAGCCATGGCCGCTGAGCCTGCGCGTCCGGAGCCTGTGCTCCGCAACAGGAGAGGCCACAACAGTGAGAGGCCCGCGTACCAAAAAAAAAAAAAAAAAAAAAAAAAGTGTAAATCTAACAAAACACGTATGGGACTTGTACACTGAAAACTACAAACACTGATGAAAGAAATCAAAGAGCTAAATAAACGGAGACACACCTATGTTCATAGACTAGAAGGCTCAATATAATAATAATTTAAAAAACCCGACTCACCCCAAAATACAAGTTTAACACTATTCCAATCAAAATCCTAACAAGATTTTTTTTAATAGATATAAACAAGATTGTTCCCACCTTATAGTAAAACAAACTTAAAATAGACCAGGGACTTACATGAAAAACATTAAGGAAAAAACAAATCTTCAGGATCTAGGGCCAGGGAAAAAGTTCTTAGACATGACACCAAGAGCATAATCTACAAAAAGAAAAACAGATAAGCTGGACTCCATCTAAATTAAAACTTTTGCTCTGAGAAAAATCCTGTTAAGAGAATGACCAGAAAAGATACAGACTGGAAGAAAATACTGGCAAACCACTCACCCTAAAAGGCCTAATATCTAAGAATATTAAAAAAGAACTCTTAAAACTCAATAGTAAAAAATCCCCAATAATCCATCTAGAAAATAGGCAAAAGATCTGAAGACACATGTCACCTGAGAGGAAATACAGATGGCAAATAAGCGCATGAAAAGATGTTCAATATCATTAGCCATTAGGTAAATGCAAATTAAGATCACAATACCACTATCCCACCTGTAAGAATGGTTAAAATAAAAAAATGGTGCCAGTAACAAATGCTGGATCACTCACATGACAGGTGGAAATGTAAAACGGTACAGCCACTGTTATGGACTGAATCGTGCCCCCAAATTTATATGTTGAAGTCCCAACCTCCACATCTCAGAATGTAACCAAATTTTTTGTAGATAAGCTCTTTGAAGAACTGATTGAGTTAAAATGAGTGAGACCCTAACCCAACACGGCTGATGTGGTTAAAGGAGGAGCTAGGAGCCAGGGATAGGAGCACAGAGGGAAAGGCTATGTGAGGGCACAGTGGAGAAGGCAAGCCAAGGAGAGAGGCCTCAGGAGAAACCAAACTGCTGAAACTTTGATCTCGGACTTCTAGCCTCTAGAACTGTGTGAAAATCATAGGTTCCGTTGTTTGAGGCAGCCAGTCTGTGGAATTTTGTCATGGAAGGCCTGGCAAACTAACACAGCACTCTGGGAAACAGTTTGGCAATGTCTTAAAACAATTAAACCCACAACTACCATACCATCCAGCAGTTGCACTCCCGGGCATCTGTCCCAGAGAAAACAAAACTTACGTTCGCACAAACACCTGCCCACAAATGTTTACATAGCAGCCTTACGTCTAATAGCCAAAAAACTGGTAACAACCCAGATATTCTTTAACGGGCAAATGGTTAAATCCACACCACTGAATACGACTCAGCAATAAAAAGGAATGAACTACGGAGAGAGGCAACAACCTGAATGAATCTCTAAAGAATTTTGCTGAGTGAAAAAAGCCAATCCCTAAAGGCTTGTACTGTGAGATTCCATTTACACAGCATGCTTGAAGTGACAAAATTATAGAAATGGAGAGGAGATGAGAAGCTGCCAGGAGTTGAGGGGTAAGGGTGGGAGGGAACTGGCCGCGACTATAAAAGGACTACATGAGGGATCCTTGTGATGGAAATGTTTTGTTCCTTGACTGCACTGATGTCAACTTTTTGACTGTGATACTGTTCTATAGTTCTGTAAGATGTTACCATTGGGAGAGACAGCCACTTCTGTATTATTTCTTACAACTGCATGTGAATCAACAATTACCTCAAAATAATAGGCTTAACTTAACAAAGCAAGCAGGGAAAAAAAACAAACCCAGTTTTTAGAAAAGCCCATCACAAGTACAGGAGAACACATACACAACACTCTTTAGCTATGATGGGACAGGCTCTAGGTTTGGGGCCAGTATGAAAACATCTCAATCCACTTACCTGCTTTACTTTGACCGTTGAGTGGTGAGGACTTCGGCTTCTCTTACTCCGGGGAGACTTGCTTCTTCTCCCTGAGGACTTGTTTTTCTTTCTGGCTGGAGACCTGTTCAGAGAATGATACATGCAGATTTTATCTCAATTTTCATTCCCTAATACAAATTAGCTTCAAGTATCAGGCTTACCTACTAACACAAACACCACATTTGTGCAGGTCTCTGCTGATCACACTAAAGGAGTACGGAGCTTCACTTTTCTAGCCCTAATGTCTTCCACATACATAATTGCCTGATGGAACTTCTCACATAGATGACATAACTCTAGATTCCCATCCCCTCAAGAAACTTTCCTCTGTCTTTGCCATCTGGGTAACTGGCGCCACCCCATCCACCCTGTTCCTCAGGCCAAAAACCTAGAAGTCACCCTTGATTCTTTTTCTCCTCACCACGAGCAGCCCCCCACGCTCCTCTCCCACACAATCACACTCACTCACTCAATCAATCAGCAAGTTCTCTGGCTCTATTTCCTCCATCTCCCACCTCATTCCAACCACTCTCCTTGATCTCCTGGATCCACCCCCCCACCCCCCATTTCTAGAAGGAACACAATTGATTCCACTTCAAGTTCTTTGCACAGGCTATTCCCTCCGCCTAGATCTTTACAAAGCTGGATTATTCTTACCATTCAGGTCTCAGGTCAAATGGTGGACTTTTCAGAGAGTGGTTCAGGGAGAACCATTTCCCTCTACCCTCTCACTATCACATTACTGTTTTTACCTACCCCTAACGCTTGTTACTAACTGAAACTTTTTTTTAAATTTAATTTGCTTGTTATTTTGTCTCAGAGCTACGGCACGGTCAGTTTCACCAAGGTAGAGATCATCTACGGTGTTCATCCTTGCCGCCCCAGAACCTAGCACGGTCTTCTTTTTTCTACATATACATATGTATATTTTTTAAAGTGTTACATAGATATTTTTCCACATTATTTTATAACCTACGATGGTCTTTAGCACATAATAGGTACTCAGTAAAACTACGTCGAATGAATTAATAAATGAACGAGTTTAACAAGAGACAATATTTTTCCACAGAATATTAGACAGATCGCCTAGGCCCTCGATATGTAAACTTCTTGGGGAAGATAACTGAAAAGGTAACTCCCGCACTCCGTTTGCAGGCAAATGGGGAAAATCTTTCATTTCAACTTAAACGATCATTGCTTAACGAACAACTTAAACTGGACCATACCCGGTGAAATGCTGGGTACCCAGAAATGGAGGGACGAGATCCTGTCCAGCAGGCATTAGGCGCTTAACGCCCAACTATTACGCAAGTGACAGGTACCAGAGTAAACGTTCCTTAACACAAGCACAACCGGTCACTTCTATCGCCTTAGGATTAAGTCCAAGCTGCAGCGCTCAGCGTTCAAGGTGTGTTTCTGGTTCTAGCCCTGTCCTCCTTTCTCAATGAACCCGACCTAAGGTCCACCCCGGGCTGCTTCTCACTCACCGGCTACCTCCTCGGGCTCGGTTCCCGCGGTGACTCGGGCGGCCCGACTCGCCGGCCGGTGGGGACGGGCTACCGCCGGAGGAGTCCGGGCGGCGGTGCACGGGAGGCGCGGATTCCGGGCTGAGGCGCTCCTGCTTCACCACCACCGCCGCCACCATGTCCCCGTCCCGGTGCCTTCGTCGGCTCCCCCGATCCCGCTCGCTCTTCACCTCCTTCATACTAAGAGACCTGCGGAGCCCAGGAAAAAGATGTCCGTAGCACTCCTGTCCCCGAAGGAAATGACGGACCTGACTCTAGGACTTCCGCTTCCGAGTGCACGCTCTCCCAGAAACCCTCGCGGCGGAGATAACGCGATACGATTCTGGAGTGGGAGGGGCCTTAGTGACCCGACTCGAGAGGCAGGAGATTTAAGTTTCAAAAGCAAACTTTTGTGAAAAAGCTACTCTCAACTTTGGGCACTTAGGCTGTTTCCATCTCCGGGCTATTGTAAATAGAGCTGCAATGAACATTTTGGTACATGACTAGAGGCATGGACATATATACACTACCAAACGTAAGGTAGATAGCTAGTGGGAAGCAGCCGCATAGCAGTGATATCGGCTCTGTGCTTTGTGACCGCCTGGAGGGGTGGGATAGGGAGGGTGGGAGGGAGGGAGACGCAAGAGGGAAGAGACATGGGAACATATGTATATGTATAACTGATTCACTTTGTTATAAACAGAAACTAACACACCATTGTAAAGCAATTATACCCCAATAAAGATGTTAAAAAAAAAAAAAGCTACTCTCAAGGATGTTTGTTGCCCTGTTATAGTAATTACGGAGCACAGAGACAACCTACATGCCCAGCGATAGGAAAGATGTTATGTCGCCATTCGCAATGCTATTTACAAACTATATGACAAATGGAAAAAACCCTGACTTGTTAAACGAAAGAAGCAAGATACAAAATTGTGCGCAGTGTGTGATTACATTTACGTTTGGGAATACCAAGGAAAGAGGAAGAGAAGGAAATGCAATCACAGATGGTAGCCCGTGGGCAAATCATTAGTATTTCCCCTCTGTTCTTGCGCTTTCTGTTATGTTGTCATTTCTCCACTTACTTAAAAGCCAATATTTTTTAAAACCCGGCAACTTCAGATGCCTTCCTCTGGGAATCTTCCCCAACCCTTCGCTGAGGGGTCAGATGATTCCCATTTTGAAAATGACAAAATTGAGGGTCAACGAAGGTGATCTGCACCTAATTCAAATCACGAGCTAGACGCAGCACAGGGATTCAGAACTGATGTTTTCCCTGCTTCCAAGAGTACCAAGACGACCCCGTGAGCAAGTGGCCTGGGAAACTAAGCTAAGAGATCTTTCCGCGAAGGCTAAGCAGAAACTCTCGCGCTGCTGGCCCCGCCCCGCCCCGCCCTGAAGCCCCGCCCAGGTCATGAGGGCGGAGGGGAGGTTTCCATGGCGACGGCAAACAAGGCCCCAACTGGAGGGCCGCAGCTGGGCTACTACTCCCGCCGCCGCCATGATTCCCCCCGCGGACTCTCTGCTCAAGTATGACACCCCGGTGTTGGTGAGCCGGAACAGGGAGAAACGGAGCCCCAAAGTAAGGACGGGTCTCAGAAGGTGGGGTTGCACGAAGCTCCGACGGGGAAAGACCGATCCCTGCCTTGAGGATCGGGAGTCCCGAGGGACAGAGGCTGCAGTGACTGGGGGTAAAGGGAATTGGGACGGGAGAAGGAGGATGGGAGAGCGATACAAGAAGCCCAGATGTTGGGTGATCCCACAGGGCAGATTTAGGATGGGGAAGAAAGTCACAGGGAGATGGATGGGGCTCACCCTTTTTCACGGTAGCCCTAAGAATAGATCTGGGAGTGATTGCCCCATCACTAGAGCAGAGGCCTGAGCCGCTGTGCCAGAAACATTTCTTCAAGAAGATACAAGCATTAGGTTGGGGTGGAACCAGAGATTCTTCGTGGCCTCCTCCAGCTCTGAAACATAACTTTGGCTGAGAAGACGGGGGAAAGTGAGCTGGGAAGAGGGGAGGGATGTGCAGGAGAGCTGGAGCAACCCAGGGGGCCAGGGTGTGTGGAGCTGAGTGTCTGAATCACCTCCTGCCCCAACTTGTCCCTCCCTCTCAGGCTCGGCCACTGAAAGTCAGCCCTCAGCAGCCCGGACCCTCAGGTCCCGTCCCACAGCCACCAAAGACCAAGCTCCCCTCAACTTCCTGTGTCCCAGATCCTACAAAGCAGGCAGAAGAAATCTTGAATGCCATCCTGCCCCCGAGGTAAAAAAGCAGTGGCTGGGAGGAGGCCCAGGCTTTTGCATCCCTGAACTTGGGGATGTGAGAGGAGGCACCTTGTCTCTGTTTCTGACTGAGGTTTCCTCCCAGCATCCTAGAGTTTCTAGAGCTTGCACATGGCTAGATCCTGGGAATGTGGGTAGCGGGGAGACCTCTTCTCTATCTACCATCATTTCCTGAGTGCTCTCACCCAGGCTTATGGCTTTAAACATCACTTATATGCTGATTTCTCCCACAGGTCTTTCTGCAGCCCTGTCCTCTCCCCTAAACTCCAGACCTATATATTCTACTACTTCCTCATTACCTTCATGAAGATGTCTAATAGACATCTCAAACTCAACATGTCCAAACTAAATCATAATGTCTTCCTTCCCCCAACCAGCTCATTCTCAGTCTTCTCCTTTCCATTAGGGGCACAGGCCACAGTTCATTCCCTTTGATCTCTCACATCACATGTCCTGTCCTTCATCACATTCTTTTGGCTTTCCCTTCAAATTATTTTCCAAATCTGACTGCTTTTTACTCTGCTTCCACCATCTATTTTTTTTTAATTTATTTATTTGGTTGTGCTGGGTCTTAGTTGCGGCAGGCGGGCTCCTCAGTTGTGGCATGCGAACTCCCAGTTGCAGCATGCGTGTGGGATCCAGCTCCCAGGGATTGAACCCGGGCCCCCTGCATTGGGAGTGCGGAGTCCTGAGTCCTCTAGGAGGCCTTCCTTCAGACTCCTTTCTAAAAGGAGAGCTCCCTTCTTCACCATCCCCTTACCCTGCTTCTTTCTCCTGCAGCCACAAAGATCATTGTGATCACAGTGCCTTTCAACTGTTTTTATGTAATAAGTTGACAGCAGTTTTTAAAGTTATGATGAAAAGGGGAAACAGTAAAAGCCAGACTGCAATCTCCTCTGAAATGGAGGTCAAAGGAGGGGAGGGTGTTTTTCATTTGCTTGCCTTTCAACAATGCATGGAATCCTCTCCCTCATGGTGGTCCTGCCCTCAGGCCCCCCCTCGTGATTCCAGAACCTGGCTGTGTCTCTGACACAAGGTTCACTACGGGGGGCCCATATAGGTACACACCCCCAATACATACATTCACCTATCTCTGACTTTAGTATATGTGCTGCTGAAGCGAGCACCATTCACCTCTTTCTGGCTGGCACAAGGTTTATAGTCCCCTGTGTCTCCTACTCACAAGTCAGTGGGAATTTCCGCCGGGCCTTCCGTTCAGATCAAGCAACAACCACCATCAGTCCGCCCTCAACATGTTAGGAGTGTAAGATCTGGACCATGGATGACGACTTCACAGAGGGTCGTGGGAGAATGAAGATAGCCTAGCCCCAAGATAGGGGCCCCGTGGAGGTGGCACAGTGGGTGTGGCTTTGGAGCCACACACTCATCAAGGGAGAAGGAGATGGAGGATTCTGGTGGGTCGGGGACAGAGCCGCCCCTCACTCCTCTCAGGCAGAGAGCGCAAAGGGCCATCTCTGCTCACATCCTGAGGACCCTGTCTGGTGGATGGGGTGCGCTCAGCCTGGCTGTGTCTGTCCCGCAGGGAGTGGGTGGAGGACACGCAGCTATGGATCCAGCAGGTGTCCAGCGCCCCCAGCACCAGGATGGATGTGGTACACCTCCAGGAGCAGCTGGACCTGAAGCTGCAGCAGCGGCAGGCCCGGGAGACTGGCATCTGCCCGGTGCGCCGGGAGCTGTACTCGCAGTGTTTCGGTGAGTGGTCCTCGAGGGAAGCTACACCACCCTCTACTGCCTCCTTCCCTTCCCTTCGCACTAATCCAGGCCCTGAGTCCCCTGCAGCTGAAGCCTGCCCCATCCTGGAATGTCTGTCTCCCCCCACCTGCCCCACCCAGGAACTGCTAACTGTGCCCTCTCCCCCCTCCCAGCCCACCTCTCTTACCAGTCCCGCACCCACCCTTGTCAGTCACCGTGTTCCTGACGACCTGCTAGATCTTAGTTCCCCGACCAGGGATGGAACACGCGCCCTCTGGGGTGGAAGCGTGGGACCACCAGGGAAGTCCCAATATGTTAGTTTTTTAATCAGAAAGATTTAATGTTCTATATTTATATCCATCCATCAACATTAGGCCTTGGTCCAGAAAAATATTTCAGGGTGATTTGTTGTGACCCGACACACGCAGGGATTTGAGATCTCCCTCCTCGGGTGCTGGTGTCAGATGACTGGCCCTCGGTCTAGTCTCACCAGCCCATGTGGACTCAGACATGCAAACCGCATCCAAACCCTGAGGCAGCTGCACGGGGCTAGCGGGCTCCCTTCAGTCTGAGTGTGATTCTGGTTTGCCCTCCCAGTCGGCATTTATGGAGGAGATGGGTGGGCAAGCTCTAGACCCTGCTGTTTCCAGCCCCAAACCAGTCCAGCCAAGGGGCCACATAGGAGCTTCCAGCTGCTTTAAAACAGCCACCACGTTTATATTGAAAAAGTCAGAATTCTTTGAATAGCACCCAGTTTCTGCCTAACGGTGGGAGAGTGGGCCCCCACAGCTGCAGACAAACCTGGGCTCTTGTCTGCCTCTGCGCTGGCCAAACCAGGCTTGCTGATGGCCTGTACTCCCAAGTGCCAAGTTCAGAGCAGTGGCTGCATGGCAAGGCCCCTCCCTGAGGCCTGTCTCCAAATGAGGAGGACATACCCTAGTGCCCTTCCGACTTCCCGGTAGGAAGGTGGTTCGCAGTAGGTGCGGTGCATTTCCCCGCCTGCCTGCCTTCTCCGACCTCACCACGTGTGCCTTGGCAGATGAACTGATCCGCGAGGTTACCATCAGCTGTGCGGAGCGAGGGCTGCTGCTGCTGCGAGTCCGGGACGAGATCCGCATGACCATTGCTGCCTACCAGACCCTGTATGAGAGCAGCGTGGCATTTGGCATGAGGAAGGCGCTGCAGGCCGAGCAGGGGAAGTCAGACATGGAGAAGAAAGTGAGTGGTTTCACCAGGAGACTTTGGCCCTCTTCGACTCTTCTGTCAATCTCAGGGCCACAGCTCGTCATTCCAGCACCAAATTCCGGCCTCCTAGGTGCTCTCCCATCACCTTAGTGAGGACCCTTTGGTTCAGTGTCACGGCCAGTCGGGCCGTGGCAGAGTTGTCTCCCCTTGGACATGCCCTGCCAGTCACTGACCTCCCACTGGGTGGCAGTACAGACCCTGGCAATGCCTGGGGTTGGACAGCTGTGTCCCAGGTCGCCTTCACCCAGGCACTCACACCGCCCCGTCCACTTGGCGACGTCCCAGCATGACTGGGGATTCTGTCCTCAGATTGCAGAATTAGAAACGGAAAAGCGAGATTTGGAGAGGCAAGTGAACGAGCAGAAGGCAAAATGTGAGGCCATCGAGAAGCGGGAGAGTGAGAGGAGACAGGTGGAGGAGACGAAGCACAAAGAAGAGATTCAGTTCCTGAAGCGGACTAATCAACAGCTGAAGGTAATCAATGCCCAGGCCCAGGTGGAGCTCCTGCCACCCCATCCCCGCCCCCGCCCCCGCCCCCGGCCCTGCCAGCCGAGCAGGCCAAGCATTTGGTTCCTTGTCCTACACTGACTTTCAATACTGCCAAGGAGTAAAGGAAGCTGACTCTTTTGGGGAGAGGTGAGGGATCATTTCCCAGATTCTCTGTCCATCTCCATCCGGCTCTGAAGAGAGGCTGTATTCTCAGCTCTGGCTCCCCAGTGGAGGATTTTTTTCCCCTTGGATAAAAGTTGCCTATCGTCTGGGAGAGGTGGCTATGTCAAGAAGCGGGACGTCTGTCCCATGGCAGCTGGCGCTTTGGAGACTTCTTAGAGTGGGCTGAGTCTCTCCAGCTGGCTTTCATGGGAGTGCTTTCCTACCTGCAGTTCCCTCTGAGGCCCTGCATTCGGGGCGGGCTGGGAAGGCCCTTCGAGAGGGAAGAACCATTTCAAATCAGGAACCTTCCCGAGGTCTGTGGTCAGAGGAACTCAGCTGTAGGCACTTTTCATCAAAACCCTTTTGCTGATGGTATACTTTTATCCAACTGAGCTGAAGGGAGGGAGGGAGGGGGACTAGTGAAAAGGGCTGGGCTAGGGGCCAGGCTTCTGAAGCTCCAGGCTCTCTGTCTGGTCCAAAGGTTCTCAGAGGGTTGTGCCCCAAACCAGCATCATCCTCATCACCGCAACTTTCAGAAATACAAATCACTGGGCCCAGCCCAGAGCTACTGAATCAGAAACTTTGGGGTTGGGGTCCAGCAAGCCATTCTAACAAGGTCTCCAGGTGATTTTTTTTTTAACCTTTTATTATGAGAATTTTGAAACACAAAGTAGAATAATGCAGTACACATCCATGTGCCCATTACAGAACTTCATCAATTGTCATCATTTTGTGAATCTTGCAGAAACAAGTGTTAATTATAATGAGATAAAACAGGATTCAAACTTCGCGGAAAAGAGTAAAATATAGTTTTTTTTTACTAACAAATGGTGAAGGTGGGCAGAATCACTGCATGGTGCAACATTCTCCATTCTGATGTTTGCCAAAGTTTGAGAACCACTGCTCTAGATATATGGCCTATTGACGTTCAGTGGCTGTCTCCCATGGCCCTGGCCAGGAGGGGCTCCTAGACGTATCTCCTTTTCCTCCCTAGTTTCATAGAAGCTTACATTCTTGCGATTGGCAGGCTTGTTGGTGCTACAAGCCAAGGCCAGGCATTTGAGATAAAGAAGGGGCTTGTGTTAATTGCTAGTGGAGGATGACATAGATTTTCTTGTTGCTGAGTTTAACAAAACAAAGAAACTTTCACAGCCAGATGTGAACCTGTTTACTTAGCAGTCTCTGAAGCTGCCTCCCTTATCTGCCATATTCTTTTATCATAAGCTCAAGTTTCTCCGTTCCTCCTATGGTATTGGCGGCAAGAGCAAAGCAGAATACCTCGGCATCTTTCTAACATTTACAAGCAACCTTGGAATCCCCAGGGTGAAGGACTCTTTAGAAGTGAGTTATTTTTATTGGCTCAAAATGCACTGCAAATAAAGCAGTGTTTGCAGTCCGCAGAATAGACCTACTTAGAGATCTGTTCACACACCGTGACAGTGAATTATTTTACTGGCTGCCAGAGGAGCAGAGTAAATAACTCCCAAGTGTCTGAAGCTTTACGTACAAGATGGACAGCTCCCTACTCACTGGTGGCAGTTTTCTCTAATTGGGTATCAGGTTGTCTCAGTGGCTGAAACTCTGCTGTTTCCAAAACCTCTTGTCCCAGCACAGAGCTCCCAGGCTCCCAAACCAGAGAGCCAAACGTTTAACTTAGCAGACGTACTCAGGCTTGAAATCTGAGCCTTGAAAAGCCACTATTTCAACAGCTTTTGTTCAATTTCCTTTTCAATGCCTTATATTACACACTGAGCAGCTATTGTATGGAAACCAGGACAGCTCTGATTTCTCCTAATGCAGCAAGACTGAATGCCAAGCCAGAGACCAGCTCATCTAGAAAATACGGAGTTGGGAATGAAGGGAAAAACACTTGGGGTGGCAGCATTTGGATTACTCTTCCCGGAGACTTTTATCACCTCTCAGCTATTTGTGTTAGGCTGCAAGTTTCAAATATTAACGGAGTTTGGTTTTGTTTTTCAGGCCCAACTGGAAGGCATTATTGCACCAAAGAAGTGATAATTTCCATATGGGTCTCAGCAAGCACTACTACCCCATCATAAGCCCTTTGTAATAAAAAGCTTCCTGAGTGAAGCCATACCCCTCCCCTGGTCCCACCTACGTATTTGTCAGAAGCCCCACCACCGCCCCAGTGTGGTGCAACACCTACAGTCTGGCAGCCAGGCTCCGGGCTGGACGACAGAAGGCAGTGTGGCCCAGGAAGTCTCTGTACGTGGCCAACCTTGGGATTTGCCAACTCCAACGGTGAGACTCAGAATGCATCCCTTTTGGCTGTATCCCTCTCAGATGGAGCAGCTCCTTTCTCACTGTCACTCCATACTGTCACTTATTTCCAGCCACACGAAGCTGCTTCTCTGCCCCGCAATTCATCTTGTCCCTTAACCCGGGCTCCTCTGGCCTCAGTCTTGCCCTTATTTGATGTCTTTTCATCGTCCCTACTCCAGTGCAGTTCTGGTACCTCATTTTGGAGTTTTCGGTTTATACCGTATCATCTTATCCCCGCTTGCCAAGTCACTGGACCCCATCCTCCTTAGTTTTGGACTGCCTGGGTAGGAGGCAATGGCAGGGTCAAACCCATGGGTTTCGAGAAAGTAAACATGTGCTGGAAAGAAACACAGGTCACGGTGTCCACTGTGAGGTGCCTGGACCTCGGCTCCTCCCCCGGCACTGATTGGTTCACCTTGCTCTGCAGACAATCAAGCCCCAGCCCTACAGCCTGACTAGCCCAGACCTCCCTCTCAGTACTAATTTTTCATGACTGGGCCACGGCCTGCAGACAACTGCATTTTACTATTCCTCGTAAGCTAAACTCAGTTTGGAGGTTCAGGAGTCTTCTGATTTCATAGACCCAGAAGACTAAATTAGTGACATAAATCCTTCATTCCAGGGCACACCAGCAGCTCAATGAGTGCCATCATTCAGTCACACTTCACAACTAGCATGACTAAGAAGGCACTAACATCTCCCCTCAGTTAGAAGGCCTCAAGTGCTCAGCGTTCTCTTGGAGAGGCGCTCGGGTCGGATACCTGTCCCGGCCAGGGCTTCCAGGCTCACTGGATGAACTGCAGTCCAACAAGAACAGCTGTGTTCCACTGAGTCAAACAAGCCCTCTACACTCTAATCTCAAATTTGAAGTCACAGCTTTTACCCTCATCCAGGTGTCCTGAGGAATTAATCCCCAGGTTCCACTAAAATGGCCTGTCTGTGCTCTGTCATTTTCATGGGAAAGAACTGTGGTCACTGAGACGTGCTAGTCCCATGACTCCTTGACAGTGCAGCACTCATGGTCTGTTAGGTTCCCCTAGCAGACTCAACGACGGACAACACAAGTTGCTGTGGCTTTTTCTTCGTATTTTAAAGCCTAGGCTCTGCACACGACATCCCTAAAATTTTCTTCTTTTTACAGTTCTATTCCAAAGAGCTTCTGTTCTAAATTGCTCATTGCCAGTACAAAAGACATACCACACTCCACATTTTCTAGACCTCAAGCCTGTTTCTGTCAGATATCTCCATTTGCTTGAGGAACTCACAGGGCTAATTCAAGTGTCCAAAGTTCCAGTGGACCCCATCGCTGAGATCCTTGGGGGTGAGGGGCTTATCTTTATTTTCACTAGCACTGGTAAATGGTTTCAACTCTCAAATCTCAGAACAGATGCACCCATGGCCTTCGAAATGCCAACTGGGCATGAAGAAAACGAACAGAGTTTCTAACTGCATATTTTTGTAGAATTTAATAAACAACTTTTAAAATGTTACTGCTTATGTTTCAATTTCTTGTGTCTGTGTTTCTGCCCCTCTGAGTCACTGGTCTTCTTTTTGTTCCTGAGTCACTGGTCTTCTTTTTGTTCCTGTTCCTATTTTTCACGTTGTGTGTTTCATAGTAGCGTACACCGACCTTTCTGGATCGTTGCTGCCGTGCTTCTCGCCTCCGCTGTAAAAAATGGCGCACACACACAAAGAGGGAAAAAAACCAATCAAACACTGAAAGTCATAAAACAGGCCCCTCTGTTTCTCTGTGTTCTATTTCCACGCTGCTCCCACAACTACCGGAAGCAGCGCCAACAAGGGAGAGTTCACCTCACAGACCCAAGTCTGCACTTCCATTGTGACTTGTGACCACTCCAAGTTACAGACTGTCATTTGGTCCAACCCTCATCCAGCGCCTGAATCTTTTCTCCTGAGCTCCTGACAAGTGGTCCTCTGGTCTAAGGCTGATCGCTCTGATAACAAGCTCTCCACCTCCGAAGAGGGCCCCCTCCAGCTCTGGAGGGCCCAGTTACAGAGCTGAACTTCACAGAAGGCGGTGATCTGTCTGCCTACACAGCTCTGCTCCTCACGTGTCATTTCCCTGAGGCCACATAAACCCAGCGGACTCTTCCAAACAGTGGTCCACGTGTTTGGGGATAGTGATCAGGAATTCGTAAAACAAGACATAAACTCAAGGACCTTCATGCAGCAGCCCACTCCTTGATCCTGTTTCACTGACCTCAACTAGGTCACTTAGGACTGGGGTTTCTTTTTTTTAGCGGCATGCAGGCCTCTCACTGCTGTGGCCTCTCCAGCTGCGGAGCACAGGCTCCGGACGCGCAGGCTCAGCGGCCATGGCTCACGGGCCCAGCCGCTCCGCGGCATGTGGGATCTTCCCGGACCGGGGCACGAACCCGTGTCCCCTGCATCGGCAGGCGGACTCTCAACCACTGCACCACCAGGAAAGCCCCAGGACTGGGGTTTCTTGATTTCAACTCTAGACCATTAGTTTCTGCAAGAGTGAGTCTTAAGAAATGGACTTCCCCTCTCTACACCTGGGGGACGTTTCAGACCAAAGCACGTACTTCCTTAGATGTAAGCGTCCTGCGAGCTTTGTTCGACTGCTCCTCCTCCCTCTGTGCCTTCCTCTTCTTTCCCTTTCTGGTAGGTGCTGGAAACGAAACACAAGTACACACAGAGGAAAGAAACAGGGATTTTTAAATTCAAAGTGTGTCTGAATCCTAAGGTGGGAATGAGCTTGTTGTGCTGGAGAAGGAAGGCGGAGGCCGGTGTGAAGGGAGTGTGGTGAGCAGAGCAGAGCAAAGCAGGACGAGGCTGGAGGCTGCCAGACCTGGGGGCGCTGAGTGGCCTTGGCGGGGTTTGCGTTTGTCTTGAAAACACACTCAATGTAGGAGCTAGTAGTCCAACCACATAAAGAATAAATACATGAACCATCCTACCCCCAGAAAAAAATTTGTCTTTGGACCCACCCTTAGATTACAATGGTCATAATGTACTCTTTTGAGAGGAATTCTCCCAAATCACCCATTTAACCCCAAGACATGTGCAGAATAAAAAGAAGAAAAGCCAATTTGTGTGATAATAGTAAGTGGAACCAGGGTTACCTGCCAGATATGATAAATATCTGTGTGGATGACAGTACAAGAGATACTTTGGAGATTAAACTTAGATTCCCCAACGTGCTAAAGATGCAAATCACATCTACATGATTTTAATAATTTAACTGTACCCGTATCTTCTACGTCTTCTTCAGCTGTTCTTCTCTGTTCTTCGGATTTTGCAAAAACCACTTTACTCAGTCCCTTGGATATTCTGTAAGGGGAAGAGTAGAGCAATGAAGCCGTCCAACAGTCCCCCCCGCTGCCCACACAGGCGCTGACGCAGGGACCATGACAAGCTCGCAGATTAACGAAACCCCGCTGCCCCTTCACGTGGTTAACACCATCGGTAGAAGCAACATTGTTTTGGCGGCTCCTGGGCATTTGTAAAAGACAGAACTATCAATACTAAGCTTCTCATACTTCAGGCAGCTGAATTTGAAAAACGTACAGATCACTTCTAAAAAACGGCAATACCCTCCCCTGCCCTACAAACACACTGGCTCCAATCCTCGTGGCAAGTTTCTGGGAAAGGAATGAGCAAACTGCAATTCGTGAGGAGATGAGGACGCTACCTGACTGCTGAAAACTTCTTAGCTTTGGCTTTGTTTAAAAACCTCTGGTACTTAGCAATCTTCTCATCCAGGGCTTGAATAACGGCCTTGGTGTTGCTTCCCGCGTGTTCTTCCTGGGACTTTGCGTAAGACTCTTCCTCTTCGTCTCCTTGGTGTTCCTGTTCCTCCTCCTCCTCCTCCTCCCTCTCCGCGGAAAGGCTCTCCAGCTCTTCATCAATATCAGACATCTCCAGAGGAACAAGGTCATCCCCAGAAAACTGAGGCACCACGTTGATTTTGCCGAAGTTCTGCCGGACCCGCGCCACGATCAGCTGCATTTCTGAATCGGCGCCACCATGGCCGGGCTCCTCTTTTGCCTTCTCGGTGATGGATTCCGACTCCTCACCTACAGTGTCTGTGACGTCCTCTTCTGGGCTGTTCTGGGCTGTTTCTGTGGCCACTTCCAAAGATGAGGAGGATGGAAGCTAGTCAGGCCAAAAAGGGGTGGGGTGGGGAGAGAAATGGAATCAGAAAATGAAAATTGAGTCCCTTTTTTAAATTTTATCTTATATTGGAGTATAGTTAACAATGTTGTGTTAGTTTCAGGTGTACAGCACAGTGGGTCAGTTACACATACACATGTATCTATTCTTTTTCAGTTATTTCCTCATTTAGGTTATTACAGAATATTGAGCAGAGTTCCCTGCTGAATTTCTGAACTTCCATACCTTGCTCTCAAATGAGGCAGTCCTCTTCTCAGGACTAAGGGCAAGTATCGAAAGCATGCACATCTGAGTCATACTGTTAATCTATTTTAAGTCAATGTGCATTAAACCCTGAACCCAGCATGGAAGGATCAGAGGAATACAGCTACGGTCCCAAAGGATGCGCCAACCCTGAGTATTTAGCCATCAAAACCAGTCAACTTTACACTGTAGACAGGGGAGGTTCCCTACACTGTTCCTGGGGACTGCAAGGAATGGGGGTTGCTGAGAAAGCACATCCCAAATGAGCACACACCTTGGGACTTCCCTGGCCGTCCAGTGGTTAAGACTCCGTGCTCCCAATGCAGGGGGCACGGGTTCAATCCCTGGTCATAGAACTAAGATCCCACACACAGCATGGCCAAAAAAAAAAAAGAAGAAAAAGGGTAATTCCAAATGACCACACACTATAACAGAAGAATGAAGGCCCAGCTGAATGCTGAGGGCGATCGCAGCACTAGTTTAGAAAGTGTGAGGGCAGAGGAGAGGCACTGAGGAGGCACCTCAAAGGAAGGAAGGTGTGAGGAAAGAGGAGGGAACCTCCTAGGAGCTCAGAACGAGCCCGGAGGCGGCCTGTTTCGGGGAAGGGGCGGAGGGAGCGTGGGCTGGCGGCGCGAGCCCTCACGCAGCTGAGGCAATTGTGCACTCACAACTGAGGCTCGCAGAACTCAAGGGATTTTCCAAAGGCGAAGGTGGCTGCGCGAAGCACTAACTGCATCAGGAATCCATGAAGTTCAGGAAACTGTACACAAATTCGTATGTACGTTTCCGTGCATTTTTCTGGTAAGGTGGATTTCAGCCTTCGGATTCTCAAGGGGGCTGCTGCCACCACCAAAAAGAGGAAAGGAGGAGAGTCACGGAGCAGGGGCGGGGGACGACGGACACTGACCATCTCAAGTTAACGACTAGACGTGGAGGAAGAGTTAGAGAAAGCCCACCGTTCCCACGCAGGGCCACACGGGAGCAGGGGCGGCCTCTTTGGGTCAGAGGGCACGGCCACGTGGCCCGCCCGCGACGTCCTCCCAGAGCCACGACACACCAGGCTCGCTCCGCCTCGCGTGCTGCTCCCCATGCCTGCAACGCTCGCCTCTCGTGACACCTGCGGAGCTCCTGCCTCCCATCACTAGGGCCCCCCCTCAAAGGCCACTTCCTCAGAGGCCGTCCCTGACCACCCCACGTACGAGGCACTGCTCTGTCTCCCACAAACCCCTAACCCTGCTTTAGCCTTCCTCACAGCAATCAGTACGTTACATCCGTTATCTGTTTACTACGTGACTCCCTGCAGGACGATAAAAGTGCGCATTTGGTCCTTGAACCCCAGTTCCTGGCACAAGAGCTCCTAAAACCCTTGGAATCTCCCGGGTCAAGACAGGGGTATCTTGCTTTTGTTATTTGTAATAAGCCCCTCTCCCCCAAAGTTATGCTAATGAGATGACTGTGGTGGGACCTAGCTTCAGACTGGGGGCTGGTCACCGGAGAGCCCAAGCAATTGCTGAGAGGGCTGGAGATTGAGTTCAATCACCAGTGGCTGATGATCTAGTCAACCGTGCCCACATAATGAAGGCTGAACTTACACACCTTGCATACAAACCCTTAAGGACGGACGGGCTCTGGGGAGCTTCTCGGTTGGTGAACACATTGACGTGCTGGGAGGGTGGCCCGCCTGGAGAGGGCATGGAAACTCCACACCACCCTCTACCCCATACTTTGCCCTATGCATCTCTTCCATTTGGCTGTTCCTGACTTGTATCTTTTGTAATAAACCGGTAGTCATAAGCAAACCACTTTCCTGAGTTCCGTGAGTCTTTTCAGCAAATTATCAAACCTGGGAACCTCTGAATTTGTAGTCAGCTGGGCAGAAGTGTGGGTAGCCTGAGAACCCCACCTGCAGCTGGCATCTGAAGTTGGGGTAGTCTTGTGGGACTCAGCCCTTAACCTGTGGGGTCCGCACTAACTCTGGAAGTTACTGGACACCCAGTTGGTGTCAGAGGCTTGCATAACAGGTATGGAAAAATGAAAGCTATTTGGTATCAGAAAACACCAAATACTCCTCCACTGGCACGTGTATGCGTGCGTGTGTACGTGTGTGTGTATACGTGCAGGAGGGCAGGGCCTCGTCCCGCAGTACTGGTTGTTTGGCGGTTTTAGTGGGGAGAAGGGAAAAGGTTGAGTAACATCAGTTTCAGATATGTTGATTTTGAAATGCTGGAGAAAATATTCAAACTGGAAATTTACAGCTGACAATGGAAACTCTGGGAATGGAGCCCGGTGAGAGAAAACCAGAGAAATATGGACCCAAAAGACTAGCATGGAAGCAGAACTTAAAGCCACTTCTTCAAGAGACTTGGCTGAGCTCCGACAAAGACCCCAGAAATAGACAGGCAAAGTGCCAAAGCTGGAGCCCTGAACAGTCCGCTGCCGGGGGAAGGACACGGAACCGTAGGGAAACTTTTCAATCTAGCCCAGAGGCCCCAAACCTAAGACTTTCCCTGAGCATCCACTGTACCACTCTCCTTTCCCACCTGACCACGAGCTTCTTGAGGGCAAGGACCATGTTCATTATTCCTATGCTCCCAGTTCCTGGCACATGGTTGGGCATAATGTCCATGAAACAAAAGCATCTTGGAAATGCCTGTTCTTCAAGCAGAAGAAAAGACACGAAAACCACAGGAGCACTCACATTTACTGAGCCCTCCTTTCTCAAGGCCCTGAAAACTGGCATTTACACTCACGCTTCTATCATACATCTACTTCCTGGTCACCACCCCACCAGGTCACAGCAGTGGCACCCTGGGATGGGAGACACTGCAGTTGAAAGTTCTACCCTAAAGGGAGAAGGCAGTGGTCCAAAGACACACCACACCCAGGTCAGTAACCATGCTTCCCGAGACAGGGGTCCACCCTTCTCTTACCTGGGGGGCTACAGGGGGCTCTGCATTGGGCGGCTTGACAAAGAAAGGAATCCGGCCCCTCTGCCAGTCATTGAGGACCATCTTCCCCACAGTCCGCAGGTCAGGCTCTCCACCCTGAAATGTCGCAGGAAGAGGCCCAATTAAATTCAAACAAGAAAACCACCTCCTGGTTTGGAAGCACGGCGGCGGTCCCAGTTGGCACCATCTACCTGCCAAGTTTCGCACTTCATACTGCTCACACATGCATATATAAAAGGTCCACACCACACACGCACACACCTGCAGCACGTCCCAGTCTGAATTCTCACAAATCCTGGCTTACCTTCAATAACTTCCCGGTCCGGAAAGCTAGCTTCTCAAGAAAGTCCTCAGCGTTCTCCCAAGAATCAATTTTGTATGTCTTGCTGATATATTCTGGCTTTGCTCGTTCAAGTACAGCACCAATGTGGTCTTCAGGAGTCTTAATTTTTTCAACTTGAACCTAAATGTTCACAGGAAAGCTCTTGCTTACAAACTTGATTACGGGAGGAGTGAAGTTCCCAGTGTTCTCTGTAACCGTATCTGAAAACAGATTTCAATGCCTCCAAGCAAGCGGGGCCTGGCACGGGCTTGGCCTGGAGGTGGCGAGATGCAGTTGGCTGAAAGGAGCGCCATGGACAGCCGACCGCAGCCGCGGAGCCCAGAACTCGGCTCTAACCTCGGCTCACCAGAAACTGACAGTGTGACTTCCGCAAGTAGTTTAAACTGGAACCCTTTGTGCTACTGACTTGCAGAAATGGTTAAAAGTCCACCCATCCCAGGACACAAAGAGAAGGGAACAGTTTAAGAAAGAAGGGGAGGAACCGTACAGGATGCACAGCCAGAAGCACTGGTTAAGGTTAAGTGGAACCATTTAAAGCTCTCCGTCGTCTTCAGAAACAAGTGAGGAAATGACCAAGTTCCAAAATGACTCAACCCATAAACCCATGAAGATGAATTATCTCTAAACATAAACAGGCCCTGCTTCCCTTTGGAGCCCGTGTGTAAACGACAAACTCTTTTGTGGGATGACATTGACCAGATATGCCCACGGTTCCACTAACTCCTCAAACAGGCTTAAGTGGAATGGAGAGACTGCCCTGTTCAGTGTCATGTTCCTCAAGTTTGGTCAGACAGGCTGACCCCAAACTGTCTGCTGAATGAGTAAAAAGCAAAGGTATCCAGAGTTCCCCACAGAGCGCTGGCCCCAAAAGGCAAACAAAGAGCCTCTCGGAACCAAAATACTCACTACTCCTTTCAGCACAATGTCCGTCTCTGAGTCCTCAGAGGGGTAAACCACACCGGGACAGTCGATAAGGAATATCCGGCGCATCAAGGTAATATACTGCCAGACCTAAAAAGCAGAGACTTCCCCAGGTCAATCCCTGAAAGCGATTTCACAAACCCCTGATGCTCAAGAAACTAGAGAGGGGGGTAGCGGTCAGAGAGGAGCAGCCTGCTGCGTAATGAAGCTCCAAAGCCCCTCCTCTCTTTGGGCTGCGCATGAGGCACTTCCGCGAGGCATAAGCCGTAGTTTCCAACGGCTAAGGGTCTAAAAATAATGCAGAGGCAGGATCTCCATCTAGTATTGTGCAATAATGTCCAGTAAAGCTTTTTCTGATTTTTAAAAGTACTCCTGGAAGCTTAATACTGCTTGGCCCCTGTTCCTTTCAGCAGAACCATGGTGCTCCCCAAATACCCTGTGTTCCAGGGTAGGACCCCCAACCAACAGAATCTACCCTAAAATTGAATTTTCTTTCTTAACCCAGGCACCAAATATTCTTGGGTTAGTTTTGTTTATCAAAGCAAAAGGCTGGAGTGACAATTTAAAACAGACTCAAACGGCACATACCGAACCATGCCAGAGTCAGGCAGTGGCACACAAATACTCTTAGTCTTATCAAAAAGGGCAGAAACAGCTCCAGGACGTTGCCAACTATTATATGGAGACTAAACTCCCAATGGCGATCTTCACGCAAGAGAAGCAGATAGACATCTCCACGTCCTGAATTATCACCCTCCATGGAAATAAAGTAAGTCAAAGCAAATAAGACCCCCTTGAGCCAGACATACCTTTGTTTCACCTGCAATGGGGGCCACGTTGCAAACTTTCTTGGAGCGCAGTGTGTTTATGACAGAGCTCTTGCCAACATTTGGATAGCCAATGAACCCCACGCTGATCTGTTTCTTGTCAGTGTGCAACTGTTCAAAAAAAAAGAATAAACACCACATACATGCAGAGTGAACATCCCACGGGACAAACAGGTTGTGTTGCTTTGCTACCATAAAGAATACAGTACAAAACTACTGCTACGACTTGATTTAAAACCCAGACACGCACCACCTGCATAGTCTGAGTGGGCTGCATACACATACTCATTAATAAATCAGAGGTGAGTCAGCTCCTCGGTCACTCATGTGAAATTACTCTTGAATGTTTTAAGGTTAAAAGTACGTAGGTTGAGAAACAAAGGAAGAAATAGCTTGTTAGCCATCAATTTAGAAGAACACCATCCACTGATAAAATGTCTTCAGGGAAGAGAACCTTAGCAGATGCAGCAACCGGCAATCCCATGACCCATCCCTCTTCTTCTCTGCACAACATATTTTGCATTTTCACTGCTAAAAGTAAACAACAAAAGAAAAGAAAGGCAGCTTCAAAAAACTAGATCACTGGGTGAAAGTCTCAAAGAGGCAGAGCTCAGGAAGAGTCTACAAACGGATGGGGACTTCTGACTAGAGACAGTGGACTGCACATCCCTGCCCACCTCGCTCCCTCCACAAACTCCACTGGAACCACAGCCGTGGGAATTAACACATACACACCCATAGAGCCAAACATATAAAACCAAAGCATGCGCTGGAGATGAGACAGAACAAAGTAATGTGTGATATTAACAGAAGACTAGCAGTTAAAAAGTAGTATCTAACTTGGCCCCACTACAAAATATGAAAGCTACATGGCTGCAAAGGTAGAAAAACTAAAAATGCAGCAAATATACTGCCAATGAATCACGAAAGACCTTGGGAATCAGCAGTACAGACCCCTCTAAGGGTGGGACTGAAATCCAGAAGACTGACCAGTGGACCGTCTGTAGAAATAGTCACACCTCTCCTTCCCCTCCCTCGCCTGGCATGGGTGCCCAACTTCTCTACCCCAGAGCCTTAGGAGAGATAATGACTCTTTTGAAACCCTGCATGTCTGAAAATATCTTTAATTTTCAGACCTGAAAGGGACCCTAGATTTAGAGATAACAGTAACTGAAAGCAAGTGTTCCCAGAGTGATTAGTTGAAAGTCTAAATATTGAACAGTACAACCCCAGCCTCCTACTCCCACTGAGTTCCCAGAACCCTGGCAGCCAGGTCTATATACGCCCAAGCTGGAGACAGGAAGACTCCTTTCTAGGGAAACTCACAGGCCCAGGAGTAAAGACCTACAGACGGGACTTCCCTGGTGGCCCAGTGGTTGGGACACCGTGCTTCCACTGCAGGGTACACGGGCTCGATCCCTGGTTGGGGAACTAAGATCCCACATGCCGTGCAGTGCAGCCCAAACAAAAAACAAACAAAAAACCCACCCTACAGACACTGACATCTAGAGTGTCCCCCAACAAAACACTGGGTTTCTGCCCAGTCACCCACAGTGAAATCTCTCATTCAACAAGCCCACTCCCTGCATAAAGTCTCTCTAGCCTTTTTTTGGTGGCTCACTCTTAAATGAGTGGAGAACCAAGAATAACCAGACATCTGAAGTGTGACTCTAGTAGAAAAGACAGAAAAACAGCAACTTGGAGGAAACAGTGTCAACGTACGAAAATGTAGAGGAAAATTTCCAAATACCACTATCATTGTTCTCAGAGACAGAGAAGCCAGTGCATCCGTGAAACAAGAACAGGCTATAAAAGGGAGCAGGGCAATTCATAAACAAGAGCTTTCAGAAATTACAAATTAAAAGTGAGACGCAAAATAAAAGTTTGCGATAGAACAGCTAAATGATCAAGTCAAGGAAACTTCCCAGAAAACGGGGTAAAATGTCATAAATGTGCTGAAACAAAGAAAAGATAAGAAAATTCAAGAACTGGGAATTCCCTGGCGGTCCACTGGTTAGGACTCTGCGCTTCCACTGCAGGGGGCATGGGTTCCATCCCTGGTAAGGGAACTAAGATCCCACAAGCCACGAGGCGAGGCCAGAAAAAAAAGAATGGAAATTCAAGAATTAAACCAGGACATAAAACCAAATTCCTGAACAAGAACAGAGATGAATGGGGGCATATGGCATGGGGTGGTTTCCAAAAAACAGTACAGGACAAATAACGGACTAAAAGTCCCGTCCATGCCTACCTCACTGAACAATAAAAGACCCACCTTAGAGCACATCATTGGGACATAGTAAAACAGGAACTTTTTTCAAAGAGATCTCAGCCACAAAGGATTAGGAGTCCAAACGGTCTCAGATTTCTCAATGGCAACATCGGAAGCCAGAAAACAATGCAATGTGGTGCCTTCAACACTCTAAGAAACGGTGTGAGGGTAGTATGAAGAAATTTACAGAATGCAAGGTCTCAAAAAATGTTCCTCCTAAGCACTCCTTTTCAGAAAGCTTTTGGAAAACAGGTTCCATCAAAAGGAAGGAGTAAACCAAGAAAGAAGAGGGATCCAATGAACAAGGACAACACAGGGAACAGCCATGGGAATCCCCCATTCAGAGGACGGGGAAAGGAAATCCCAGGAAGACCCGGCAGCAGCCTGGGGAGCAGCCAGTCCACCTGGAAGGGAGGCGCCAGACACTCTGAAAGTTCCCACGCTACCAGAGGATTTGGTGATATGCCAGTGACAAATAAAACGGAGCTAATTAACACCAGATAAAACAGAAGGTCCTATTAGAAAGGAATTAAAATCATAGCATTGTGGATCAGCAAGGACTGACACTTCAGTCATAATAACCTAAACACTAAATGAGTAATAGTTTAGCCAAATGTCGTACAAGGACAGAGGGAGTGGAGAGGGAGGACGGGGGTAAGAAACCTAACCCTCATTTTCCATAGTAGGAACTTAACAAATACGTAAAACTGAGGGGGGTGTGAGATCAAGAAACAGATTCATAAGCATATATAAAAAATATGGAAAAAAACACCAGAAGTAACAGCTATGAGTTGGACGAGTTCCTTCTGGGAAGTGGGGAAGGGTGGGACAGAGGACAGGTGTCCTTTGTTAGAAGCCAGGTAAGATTAAATGAACACACAAATACAAAGTTGCAGGTACAGAACATGAAGCTGCGAGAACACGTGCTTTCAGGGCCTCCCTGAGGAACTAGCATCTGACCAGGGATCCGAGGCTGGGGTTCGGCAGGGTGCCTCCCAGGCAGAGGGAAGAGAAATGCACAGCCCGGGAGCCCAGAGTGGGGATACACTGTGGGGAGGGGGCCCATCGTCATCATCGAGCAGAGGGTGGACCATCCGGTGCCAGGGACACGGCAGAAAGGGAAGCGACGTTTGTCAGGGATGGGGGTACAGGCTGAGCTACAGAGTATTTCAGAATCCCTGAGGCTCTGTGAGTGTTCACATCTCCAGAACACACTGTCCTCACTACCGAGAAGATGTGGAAGGTGAGGCTGGTAACTCTCTGACACACCCTGGGAAGAGAAATTCTCATACAAACCCACAGCTGTCCAACTCCAGGGGGGACAGGTCAGGTCGCAATACCTTTCCAAACTGCCGCAGAAGCTGAATAAATGCTCCTTTGCCAAAGGAGTTAGTAAGACTTGCGTGGAAAGCAAGTGTCGGGTAATCTTGGGAGAGGATGGCAACCCATCGTTTCTAAAGGGAGAAAAGAAAAGAAGCTGGTAAACTGTGAGCTGTTTATTTACAACATAGGAAGAACCAGAGCTTGAATAACAGGATGGTACTTCAAATACACAGTTGTCTAAGGAAGATGTTAGCTGTAAGTCTTTGAAATATTTTTTTCAAGTATGACAGTTGATGCTTTGTCTTTTTTTTTTTTTAATTTATTTATTTTTGGCTGCGTTGGGTCTTCGTTGCTGCGTGCGGGCTTCCTCTAGTTGTGGTGAGCGGGGGCTACTCTTCGTTGCGGTGTGCAGGCTTCTCATCACGGTGGCTTCTCTTGTCACAGAGCACGGGCTCTAGGCCCATGGGCTTCAGTAGTCGTGGCATGCAGGCTCAGTAGCTGTGGCACTCAGGCGTAGCTGCTCCACAGCACGTGGGATCTTCCCGGACCAGGGCTCAAACCTGTGTCCCCTGCATCGGCAGGCGGATTCTTAACCACTGCGCCACCAGGGAAGCCTGTCTTTTGTCTTATAAACACAAAACAATATTCCAAAAATGCCTTCATTGCTACTAAATGCAACTAATGTAACATAATGTGAAACAGACCTGGGGCCTCGGCAGCCGCCTCTTCTGAAGGGCGCACACCATTCATCCTATGGGCGCTACAGCTGTCCCACTGCCAACCATCAAGGGTCAAAGGTAACTGCCCAGGACTTCCCTGGTGGTACAGTGGGTTAAGAATCCGCCGGCCAATGCAGGGGACATGGGTTCGATCCCTGGTCCGGGAAGATCCCACATGCCACAGAACAACTAAGCCCGTGTGCCACAATTACTGAGCCTGCGCTCTAGAGCCTGCGAGCCACAACTACTGAAGCCCGCACGCCTAGGGCCCGTGCTCTGCGAAAGAGAAGCCACCGTGATGAGAAGCCCACGCACTGCAACGAAGAGTAGCCCCTGTTCGCCACAACTAGAGAAAGCCTGCGTGCAGCAACAAAGACCCAACACAGCCAGAAATAAATGAATTAAACAAAACAAAAAAGGTAACGGCCCATCATCAATGAAGCTGATTTTAGTTTTGTTTTCGATGAGGACACTTGAATGACTACACCCTCAATAGTGCAACACCTTAACTGCTGCCCCAACTCCTAGAGACCACGACACTGACTTATTCATGGGTAACTCAGAGCCTGCAGAAGCCGTGTGGCCTTGGTCATCTGTTCTGCATTAGCAACTGTACTTACCGTTGCCCAGGTTGGAACAAGGTCACATTTGTTAAGAACAAAAATGAGGTGTTTCCAGGGTTTCTCCTTTTTCAAGTAAGTCTCAATGTGAGGGGAACGGGTACCCATTGGATCTCTAGCATCAAGAACTTGAACTACAACATCTGATGAATCTATCACCTGCAAATTCAAAGAGGCAAAAGTGACTTGCTACAGGAGCACAAGGGCAAAATGAAAGAGAGAAGGCATTTAAGGGAACCTGGGAAAAATAAAGCAACAATAGAGATAACCTCTCAATAGTCTTATGAGGAGAGCAGGTGGTAGCCAATCTCAAAGCCCAGGGATCAGTACTCAAAAAATTGTTTTCATCCTGTGAGTATGTGAAACTTGTTGAATTCCAAATAGAACTAGCTTGCATGAAACCAGTCTATTTCACGACTGCTATCTATTAGTGAACAGAACCATTTACTTCTTTTTTTAAAAAATATTTTATTTATTTATTTATTTGGTTGCACTGGGTCTTATCTGCAGTTCGAGGGCTCCTTAGTTGCAGCAGGCTCCTTAGTTGTGGCATGCGAACTCTTAATTGCTGCATGCATGTGGGATCTAGTTCCCTGACCAGGGATCGAACCCAGGCCCCCTGCACTGGGAGTGCAGAGTCCTATCCACTGCACCACCAGGGCAGTCCCTCATTTACTTCTTAGACCTCTAAGCTTCCATATTATAGATTTTGAGTATTTTACAAAAAAACTAAAAAATTTTGTTTGCTTTCATGGTACTAGTTTCCTATCATGTTATATTTAATTACATGACTATGCTTGAAAGTCTTCATTACCGAGAATATTACTTGAGTGTGGACCTAAAACTCAGCCAGCTGAAGAGAACTAGACCGGGACTCAGGAGACACAAAGCCTCTTGTACTAACTACCTGGGTAAGCTGGGGAAGGTATTCAAGCTTTCTAGACTTGAATTCTCACCTGTAAAATGAGAGGGCTGGACTAAGTAACTCAAAACTTCTCATGCAGCTCTAACCATGTATAATAAATCCCAACAGGAATATCATTTTAGCAGGTAATCCAAAGAAATATTAACAGAGAATATGTGAATCTATGCAATGTGGTTATTACTATTATATGAGTAATAAAAAAATGCAGTTATCTAGAACAATGGTAGTACGTGCACAGACATATCCATCCTGGAGGTGGAATTTCTATTGACAGAGCTTCAATAGATCCAAGTCAGTTTTCTCATATAAGATCATGAAAGCCAAAGGAACCACTCAGTGAGACAGAATTTAAAGTCTTACCTTGTAGAGTTCACCCCATATTCTTTTAGACTGTCCCTTTTTATATATCTCTTCTTGGGCTTCATTTCTAAATAAGAAAAGACCCAAAGTGAGCAAATGAAGCACTATAAAGATTAAAAGGATGTTTTAGGGAAAAAACCATGTGCCAAGGGAAAGCGGTATCAAAACTAGTATCAACATCACTAATTATTAGAGAAATGCAAATCAAAACTACAATGAGGGGCTTCCCTGGTGGCGTAGTGGTTGAGAGTCCGCCTGCCGATGCAGGGGACACGAGTTCGTGCCCGGGTCCGGGAAGATCCCACATGCCGTGGAGCGGCTGGGCCCGTGAGCCATGGCTGCTGAGCCTGCGCGTCTGGAGCCTGTGCTCCGCAACGGGAGAGGCCACACCAGTGAGAGGCCCACGTACCGCAAGGAAAAAAAACAAAAAAACAAAAAAACAAACCTACAATGCGGTATCACTTCACTCCGGTCAGAATGGCCATCATCAAAAAATCTATAAACAATAAATGCTGTAGAGGGTGTGGAGAAAAGAAAAGACTCCTACACCGTTGGTGGGAATGTAGATTGGTACAGCCACTATGGAGAACAGTATGGAGGTCCCTTAAAAAACTAAAAATAGAGCTACCATACGACCCAGCAATCCCACTCCTAGGCATATATCCAGAGAAAACCATAATTCGAAATGATGCGTGCACCCCGATGTTCACTGCAGCACTATTTACAATAGCCAGGACGTGGAAGCAACCTAAACATTCACTGACAGAGGAACGGATAAACAAGATGTGGTACACATATAGAATGGAATATTACTCATCCATAAAAAGGAATGAAATAGTGCCATCTGCAGAGATGTGGATGGACCCAGAGATTGTCATACAGAATTAAGTCAGAAAGAGAAAGACAAATATCGTATAATATCATTTATATGTGGAATCTAGAAAAATGGTACAGATGAACTTATTTGCAAAGCAGAAATAGAGTCACAGCTGTAGAAAACAAACTTATGGTTACCAAGGGGGGAAGGGGGGGTAGGATGAATTGGGAGATTGCGATTGACATATATACACTACTATGTATAAAACAGATAACTAGGGCTTCCCTGGTGGTGCAGTGGTTGAGAATCCGCCTGCCGACGCAGGGGACGCGGGTTCGTGCCCCGGTCCGGGAAGATCGCACATGCCGCGGAGCGGCTGGGCCCATGAGCCATGGTCACTGAGCCTGCGCGTCCGGAGCCTGTGCTCCGCAGCGGGAGAGGCCAAAACAGTGAGAGGCCCGCGTACCGCAAAAAAAAAAAAAAAAAAAAAAAAGATAACTAATGAGAACCTACTGTACAGCACAGGGAACTCTACTCAATGCTCTGTGGTGACCTAAATGGGATGGAAATCTAAAAGAGTAGATATATGTATATGTATAACTGATTCACTTTGTTGTACAGCAGAAACTAATACAACACTGTAAAGCAACTATACTCCAATAAAAACTAAAACAAAACAAAAAAAAACAACTAGTTGTAGACGGACCAAAAACTGACTTAATTTAAAAAATGACTACATCCAAATGCCCACTGACAGATGAATGAATATAAATGTCATGTATACATAATGGAATACTGTTCAGCAATACAAACAAAGTACTGATACACGATACAACATGGATGACCTTGAAGACATTATGCTAATGAAATAAGCCAGATACAAAAGGACAAATACCGTACAAGTGCACTTACGTGAAGTACTATTCAAGAGAGAAGTCAAACTCATAAGAGACAGAGAACAGAATGGTGGCTGCCAGGGGCTGAGGAGAGGGGGGAATGGAGAATTAGTGCTGGATGGGTACAGAGTTTCAGTTTGGGATGATGTGAAAAAATTCTAGAGGTGGATAGTGGTGATGGTTGCATAGCCATGTGAATGTACTTAATGCCACTAAATTGGATGCTTAAAAATGATTAAACTGGGACTTCCCTGGTGGCGCAGTGGTTAACAATCCACTTGCCAATGCAGGGGACACGGGTTCGAGTCCTGGTGCAGGAAGATCCCACGTGCCGCAGAGCAACTAAGCCTGTGAGCCACAATGACTGAGCCTGCGCTCTAGAGCCTGCAAGCCACAACTACTGAGCCCAAGTGCCACAACTACTGAAGCCCACACACCTAGAGCCCGTGCTCTGCAACAAGAGAAGGCACTGCAATGAGAAGCCTGCGCACTGCAATGAAGAGTAGCTCCCGCTTGCCGCAACTACAGAAAGCCTGCGTGCAGCAACGAAGACCCAACACAGCCAAAAATAAATAATTTTTTAAAAAGATTAAAATGGTAAATTTTGTTATGTATATTTTACCACAATAAATTTAATTTTTAAAAAAAGCACCTATAATTAGGCAGTCTGTCACAGAGAATTATGAAAAGGAATCTGAACCATAATCCACACTCCACAGCTCTCACGTAGAGTGAAACTTTCTTGATAAGGTTGAGAATCTGCTTATTTACTAGCCTCAGAGACATTTACCCAATGTCCCTGGAACAAGAATAGTTCTGTTTCTCCCCCACTGCCGACTGTACCCTTTGGAGGTGGAAAAAATTCAAATCAGCAGAAGCATACAAGTCCAAATAGTTCTAAGAATAAATTAACTTGCTGCCTCTTTTTGCTTGGCCTCGAGCGCCTTGACTTTACCTCTAGGAGGCCCAGGGCTAGCGATGGACCGAGGACAGCACCAAGGCAGTGGCACCGCAGGCAGGGGACAGCACCTCTCCGCTAGGGCACCTCAGGAACACGTGAGGGAGAACTAGGAGAACTAAACTGGTAAATCCTTTCTGGAGGGTAATAAGGCAGCCGCCTATCAAAAAACTGCATATTCTTCGACGTCATTTCCCCTAAGAATTTATCCTTGGGGAACAATTAAGAATGAGAAAGAATTAGTCACATTGATGTTTTACCTTAGAGTTGTTTACCATAGGGGAAAACTTTGAACAGCATAAATGTCTAACCATGGGACTGGCCACAACAAAAACCTACTCTGACATGAAACATTATATCGCTGTTGACTAAGAACTGGCATGGAAATGTATTCTTTTTGTTTTGTTTTTCGTTTGTTTGTTTGCGGTACGCGGGCCTCTCACTGTTGTGGCCCCTCCCGTTTCAGAGCACAGGCTCTGGACGCACAGGCTCAGCGGCCATGGCTCATGGGGCTCCACGGCATGTGGGATCTTCCCAGACCGGGGCACGAACCCGTGTCCCCTGCATCGGCAGGAGGACTCTCAACCACTGCACCACCAGGGAAGCCCCTGGAAATATATTCTTAATAATTTAGAAAAATATATTAAAATAAAAGCAAGTTAAAATACAGTCTTAAAGTATTATATTTATAAATAAAAACATCTAGAATAATGCATATATATATACATATATATCCTTAACTGATCCTTGACCTTCTTTTGGGTATGAACCCCTATGAAAGTATGATGAAAGTTATGGATCCTTCTTCTCCTCCCCTTCTCTATAAAGAACAAAACTCCACTTCTTTTATGCGTGTACATAAATTTTCCATATTATCTTCAGAGGGTCACAGAAACCTCAAAGGCCATCAATGAACTCCCCCCACCCCCAGTGGTCCAGAGGAAACCCTGATATTCGCCAAAATATTAACAATGCTTAGCATAAGTAGTGGAATTATGAGTGCTTATTTTCTTTTTGTTGTATTTCCAATTTAACTATATTTTAAAAATTTGTCTATGATAGAATATACTGTTATTATTATGAAGAAAGTGTTATTTATTTTTATTTGGGGGGGAATTAAGAGACCAATAGTAAACAAGCCACCTTAAATTATCTTTAGTCTGGCCCCAACCAGTTTCACTAATTTTTCTAGTCTAAGGGAAGATCTCCACCTATGAGATAAATCACCGAGCTTCTTGCAGGTAAATAACTGTAAAGAAGATGTCCATTGCAGAAGAGCAAATGAGGAGATATGCATGAACTTTAAAACTGTACCTCACACCAGTGTCTTCAGCTACCAAGTCACGATCCTTCCCCTGGTCATAGCTCTCAGTGGACATTTCTGCATTTTCTATAAGTGACTGCATATCACTTGCAAATAAATTTGGTCGCTTCCTCTGTGCTTTAGGGCCAAATGTAGTTTCAAAGCTTTCAGTATCAAGGATGTGCACCTTTGAGTTCTAAAGAGAAAGGAGAATTACAGGTAACACTAAGCAAAGCACTGAGAAAAAGCAAAAAGTTCAAAACCTATCTGGGAAAGGCTTTCTGCTTTCATTTTTGCAAAGCTCAACCCATACCAAAATCTACAACATGGATGCAGCCTGACTTCAAATCAGAAATCCTTATTTAAATAGCAAATGCACTTGTTCCCCTCTTCTGAAGGCTCTGTAAGCTTTCCTGGAGAAATACAAAATACAAATAGTCAAAGCAAATATGAATAGCTGTGTGTAAGACTTGCCAAAAACTCTGCTTTATTTCATTTATCATAAACTTTAGTCAAATGTAATTACTGCTACAACGCTGAAAATTAACTTCTTTTTTCTGACCTTTTTTTTTTTTTTAGCTTTCAAACAAGTGCATAAAATTCGCCAAATTCAGATTTTCGTCAAGGATGATCATGCTCAAATTTGTGGGGTTTTTTTTAAACCAACTGTAGGGCTTCCCTGGTGGCACAGTGGTTAAGAATCCGCCTGCCAGTGCAGGGGATGCGGGTTCAAGCCCTGGTCTGGGAAGATCCCACAAGCTGCGGAGCAACTAAGCCCGTGCACCACAACTACTGAGCCTGCACTCTAGAGCCCTCGAGCCACAACTAGTGAAGCCCGCAGGCCTAGAGCCCGTGCTCCGCAACAAGAGAAGCCACCACAATGAGAAGCCTGCTCACCACAACGAAGAGTAGCCCCCGCTCACCTCAACCAGAGAAAAGCCTGTGCACAGCAACGAAGACCCAATCCAACCAAAAAAATAATAACAATAAAATAAATAAATTTATTAAAAAAAAAAACCAACTGTAAATGCCAACTTTTTCTTGGAAGTTAATTTCTTTCATGGCTAAAAGGAATTGCTTGTTTTGTAAGATGCATTTTAGTTTCAGATAACATTTTTCCTAATTTAGGTAACGTTTTTATTAAATGCACATGCAAAGTCTTCAGATGAAAAACATCTAGCAAAAGTCCAAAATAATAGTTCAGATGTGATAAAAGGAACCTGATCCTAACTAGAACTTGATGTGCCTGTAAAGGAGTTACAGGCAGAGGAATTTTTGAAACAGGATGAAAGTCAAACTCTGAGTTAGGATCTATCACGTAACAGTATGTTAACAGCCGGCAGAGAATATCCTCAAAAAAAAACAAACACCCTCTGCCCCCCAGTACAGGCTCCTCTGTAAGCACCAGCTACGAAACACGGAAGAGAGAACAACCCAGTGGCTTCTGAACTTAACAGACACCTCTCCATCTCCTAAAGATCCTTAAGCTAGTATCAGAGTCTCTAGCCCATCTCTTAGTTTAGTTTTACTCACTATGCTCCAACAAGGGAACATCCCCAAACAGAACAGTCACGTTTTACATGAGAACTAGGTTCTAATGTCACTGGGAAAATTATGATCAAAATTATCCTTGAAAATCTCTCAGCCTATAACATACAATATACCTGGACCTGTGTCTATGAACCTGTACCTTAGTAAGTACAAGGTGGTAATATGTCTATACACTAAAATACAGAGACAACATAAGTTACAGTATTTCCACTGTAGTACTGCTACAGAAACATAGTAATTGTAATGCACATACAGGTGAATGTGCAAAAGTTAAAAGCATATCTGGGGCTTCCCTGGTGGCGCAGTGGTTGAGAGTCCGCCTGCGATGCAGGGGACGTGGGTTTGTGCCTCGGTCCGGGAAGATCACACATGCCGCAGAGCGGCTGGGCCCGTGAGTCATGGCCGCTAAGCCTGCGCGTCCGGAGCCTGTGCTCCGCAACGGGAGAGGCCACAACAGTGAGAGGCACGTGTACCGCAAAAAAAAAAAAAAAAAAAAAAAAAAAAAGCATATCTGATTTGACTCCACTGTGCAGCAAATCTCAGAATCAGATTTCATAACGAGTAGTAGGTTTTGCACTAAAATTAAAACAGGTAAGGTTTTGCAAGGCCAGAGCAGAAAACTCATCAGTTACTGAGTGCCTGTCTGCACCAAAACACAAACTCCTGCAGCTGTGGGCCCTTCACTCCATGCATCAGACATTTAAGCACTGAATTTTAGAAGCACTGAACGACTGCCATGGGCAACAAAGCAATAAATCCATAATAGAACTTCTCTGTTCTTCTCATAAACAGGGGCCAATAGTTTGTTGAAAGATGGCTTTAGGGAGGACAGAGAGAACAAAGGAAATGAGCAACTTGTCTGTCGTTCGTGAGTTTCCCTGAAAGAACACAGTCACTCCACTGATAGGTGCCATTCTTCTAGTCTGTCATAGAACAAAGCATATTGACAAAACCTGCGGCAATAACCAGGCCTTGGGTTTTACTTTGTTCTGCAAGTAAACGCTTTTCTTTGAACTGTTTAATCCGTGTTTAATCCATGTATGCATGTCAGTGTCTTCTTCCCCTCCTCATGCTGGAACTGAAGCTCTGCGCTGTACTTACGTACATTTTTGGGAATTACTATTCAAAGCAAGTAAAAATGTGTAGGCAGGCATTAGGCCATTTCGTTGGTTCTGCGTGAAACTAATTCCAATCAAGCCAGATTCGGTCTTTACTGCACTTCTAACTTCAACGATTAACAACCAATCTGACTGGCACCCTTTCCTTCAGCTGAAAAGACTCTCTAAGGAACTCTCAAGAAGCTGAAAGTGCTCAACCGCAAAGGTCTCCCTCCTACCAAGCCAATCCTAATTCTATGTTTCCCCAAAGTTTGATGGAACTACCACTTAAACAAGCTTGCTTACCAAAAACATTTAAAAACAGTACTGATAATAGCCATGATCTATTTAGGTCTAAGTAAGCGGTGGCCTAAGTGCTCACCATGTGCCAAGAGCCTTACTGGATGTTTCATCTGCATCCAGTCACCCGAGGAGGGGGTCACCTTGACTTACCAGTCAGGGAAGTGAAAGCTCGCAGAGAACCCTAACTAAGGCTGCGGGAAGGGACGGAGCAAAGATTAAAATTCAGGCCTGACTCCCAAGCCTGTGCTTTGGTCCACTACTATGCCACTGAACTTCTCCGACAGAATTCGGTGCATGCTAAAGGTGAGACCCCTAACAAAGGTGAAAGGAGAAGTCTCGGAAAGCAGGCACTATTCTCTATGGAAAAACAAGAGCAAAGTATGGTAAAGAGGGATGTGCATGGGTGGCCGGGGACATCCTCCATCTTACATGAGGCCGGATTCGATCATGGAGAAGAGACATGGGTAACTTGCTTTGCTTCATGACAACTTTGTATGGATCCTTCAAGACCGTGTCCATTTCCTCTTGAAATTTTTGTAGCGATGACTGCTTAATCACACGTGTATTTCCTGTTTTACAAAAGAATGTTGCTGTTTAATAAATAGCTCCTTACAACTTCCGCCTCCATCTTCCCAGGGACACAGTGAAAGGTAAGATTTTATTTTATTTTTTTTTATTTTTTGAACATCTTTATTGGAGTATAATTGCTTTACAATGGTGTGTTAGCTTCTGCTTCATAACAAAGTGAATCAGTTACACATATACATATGTTCCCATCTCTCTTCCCTCTTGCGTCTCCCTCCCTCCCACCCTCCCTATCCCACCCCTCTAGGTGGTCACAAAGCACCGAGCTGATCTCCCTGTGCTATAAAGGTAAGATTTTAAATTGCCCTCACTCACCCAAACACCTGACACATCCATCCCACGTAGCCATTTTCAAACTTAAAAGAAGGAAAAAAACAAAAAAGCTGCCTCTCCTGCACTCATACACTAAGAACTAATCCACCAACCCAGACACACAAAGGGTTTCAATAGTTCTCCAAGTCCAATTTCCTGACTGGATGAAACTGAAAAATAAACATCACTGAATGGAACTGAGATTTGACAAATGTCCTACTTCCTGCTAGATCTGGCAAAGAAATTTGGAGCCAATCACAGCTGATCAGTTAGCATACTCAAGAGAATCCCGAAGCACAGCACCTAAGAGTCACAGCTCTGGTTTTTAGGGTTATTAGGGTTTGAAGGCACTATTAAATTAATCAACAAAGCCCTGCAAGGGAACAAAATGAAACTATATAACACTGCTTGGAGAACACCTTGGAAGTGAGAGATCGTATTCACTAAACAGCGCATTGCAGCACAAATGCCAAACTCAAGGTGAAGACGACCACGCTGGCGGGGATGGTGACAATGACAGCGGTTAAAGCTTCTATTGTACTACTTGCTGGACTCTATTCTAGGCACTTTACATAAGAGTATTTATTCATTTAATTACCACAACAGTCCAACGCAATAGGTGCTGTTTTTATCTTCATTTTACGGATGGAGAAATTGATGAGCAAACTTAAGAACCTGACCATGGTCCCAGATATGGCAGAACTAGGCCTCAAACCCAGGAGGTCTGGATCTAGTGTCACTGGACCTTGCCACCATGCTAAAGGCCTCTTGAAGGAGTTCTCTCAGACACTCTTCTGTGCTGTAGTTTCCTAGGGGGTACCAATCCCACCAAGAGACGTACGAGATGTGCAAAGGTAGTTGCCATCTGCCCCCCAGAAGAGAGGTCAAACAGCAGGCAAAGAATGCGGTCTGACCATCTGATGTGCCCACACAGCTGGCAGTGGCTGAGGGAAAGGCTGAAAGCCCCAACAGAGGTGAAGGTGGAGTTTCCAAAGGAAGAAATCCCGCTTCCCCAAGGCCTCTGGAGATACGCTATTCATTCCTGGGAAGGACCAACGAGAGGTCCTTTCATTGTCACTCAGTCCAAATACAACCCCACTAAGAAAAAGTGTTTCAGAGGAACTTTAGGCTAAAGGCACTAACGCGCCTGCAAGGCACCTCTCAAAGTCACCTCTCCAGGTGACTGGAAATTAGGAGAGGAGCGTTCTAATGAATGCTAGTCATTAAGGATGATCTCATCTGTCTAAGGGGTTCACTCACAGTGAACAATGATGGGCTCTTTTCAAAAAGAAGTCATTTATGGAAGCCACCGCCATGACTTTTCTCTGCATTTTTCCCACGGTGGGGACTTCTTATCTCATCCCTTTCTCATACTGTCCTTGGCAGTTCCCCTCACCCCAGATACCTGCCTCTTATTTTTATTTATTTATTTATTTTTGGCTGCATTGGGTCTTTGTTGCTGTGCGCGGGCTTTCTCTAGTTGCGGTAAGCGGGGGCTACTCTTCACTACAGTGTGCCAGCTTCTCATTGTGGTGGCTTCTCTTGTTGCGGAGCACAGGCTCTGAGGCGCACAGGCTTCAGTAGTTGTGGCGCACGGGCTTAGTTGCTCCGTGGCATGTGGGATCTTCCCGGACCAGGAATCGAACCCGTGTCCCCTGCATTTGCAGGCGGATTCTTAGCCACTGCGTTACCAGGGAAGCCCCCAGATACCTGCCTTTTAGACACCTGAACATTCTACCCTTTTCCATACAGCGCACATTTTCTAGGGTAAAAATAGCAAAGGACCGCACTCACCAAACCACTTAATGTTCGGCTCCACTCTCGCCACTGTGCCAGAAGCCACCGTTGACTGATACTGCAGAGGCTTAATCACTTTACCACGGCTGTTCCTGAATTGAGGAAATAACAGATTTGGGTTGACAACAGAGGCAAGGCTACAGCAAAGCTGGGTTTACAGAATACGCTTTCCATCAAAAGGACCTCTTTTTTTTTTTTTCTCCTTCCAGTTTTAAGTGATCATGAAACACAGATTTTGGTAAACAAAAAGTACTTCTACATTCAAAACAGACTGCCCCAAAGCCACTTAACCTCTTGCAACAGAGCATGTAATGATTTCTGCTCGATGAATAAGAACTAATGACCATGTTTAAAAATCTGTTTACCAAAAAAAAAAAAAAAATCTGTTTACTGTTTGTTTACTTTAAAAAAGAAAACTGCATACTTGAGTCTTTTTTGGATAATTATTTGAAGGCTGGTTTAAATGAATTTTAAGTAGAGGGTGATTTATGCTGGAACTCGAAATTCTAAAACAAACTGCAGAGTAGGTGACTAAGGCAGATTAAGTTCATTGACATTTGTGTTTTAGACACATCTTTTAGAACGGATGAAGAATCCAATTACCAAACAAATTGAATAAGACAAAACAAGACCACGTCGCAAAATGCCACACTCAGCAAGCCCCTGTGGTAGAGGCTGCCTCAGCGGACCTGAGTTGTGGTGAGTTTCCAAGTGCCACAACGTTGCGATCTAAAGTTTGTCATCAGAAAAAACAAGTTTTCTGGCCGCTTTCATGACACCATCCTACATGCTTTGTTAAGGAAAAGCAGATTTCTACCTGACAGATATGTACCTTGAGATTTAACATGCCATTTGTGTAGGCCGAGGCTGTGAGGAACAAGGCTGTCGTACAGTACGGTGACACAATCACTATTTCACCCCCTACTGCGCATGTCTTTAACCCAAAATTCAGTTTATCATATAAAACGGTATTTGAAAATACACTACTCCTACCTGGGGAAAGTGGGGGTGGGAATATCAAAGGCTTAACAGGTGTCGGCTATAAGTCAAGGGCAGGAAGGGAAGGGGAGAGGACACCAGCGCCCACGCTCACCTGCGCTCCTTCTGCCTGTACATATTCAGGCGTCGGATTGTGGCCCGGTCCCTCATGTTTTGGCCTCCTGCTCCCTCAACTCGATCTAGGAAACACAGAAGGGGAAGGCACACTATTTGATAGCCAACAAGTCTAAGTATAGCCGTTGCTTCAAACACACCAACTAGTTCACTCAAAGCAGGCAAGCTGCCACCTCACTGCAAAATCTCCACTTTCTCCACGTGTTGCTCCAACAAAATCATTCCTGGAAGCTACATGGTATGACAAAGTTGACCTAATCTGGAACCCTCCGTAGGACTGTGTTTGAAATGATAGTAGGTAATATTTCTGAGCACTAATTATGGCACTGTGCTATCCACATTATAGGCATCGTCTCATGTAATACATACAACAATCCTACCAAGAGGGATGCATTATCCCCATTCTGCAGGTTAAGACACTGAGGCTCAGTGGGCAAGCATCTTGTACAAAGATTTTTTGTACAAGAGCCAGAATTTGAACAAAAGCATCGGATCACCATCTGTGCTCTTAACCACCAAGACACCTACCTCTGGGTCTCAGTTTAACAAATACTGAGTGCCTGCTACAGGCAAAGCATCATGAAGACTACGATTCTGACACATAAGTGTTCCTAATGTACCAGTTTCTTAATTTCCTAATGTTTGACCTTAGTTTTATCAACAGCAAAATAGGTAGTAATTCTTGCCTTACATCTCAGAGAGAAAGAGAAGGACAAATTAGCATAGTAATACCGGCTTAGCTTCTCATTTGGGGATGCCTTTAAGTCATCTGTCTTGAAGTCATGCAGTAGAAAACAGGCAGAAATCACAGGACTGGCGGCTCTACTGCTCACTACGTGTGCCAGCTGTGACAAGACACTTCCCCTATTTTGGCTCAGTCTCTTCACCTATAACATCATGATCTCTAAGGGCCTCTTCAGGTCTAACGCTGTCAGATCCCAGTCTACACAAACTGAATAATTTATCAGCGGTCCAGGTAAAACATTCAACATGAATTAAAATCAAAAACTTCAGGCCATATTTTAATATGTTTTATTAACTAAACCCAAATGGAAGGGATTCCCCCAAAGGCTATCTTGTTCATTCTGTGGTGGAACCTCAACAAAACTCATACACATCTTCAAAAACATCTTTACTGAAACAATCATACTTATCTGTAGCATTTTCTATGCACTTTGGCGGATGCGATGATTCCAAGATTTGAAATCCAAATCATCATGGGATGATTCCAAATCTACTAGCCCTTTCTCATCTAAATGGTCAAACCTAAGGTGGTAGGCAAGTGTGGCCAAGTGTAAAGGGCCAGCTGGGTCAGGCTACATCACTTTTAGACTGACTTTGTCTAATTCATAGTACTTCTAGTAATTCCTTGAGCTGGAGAGCTGGACTCATACAAGACTGTACTGTATTGGGGGAGGGGCTTCAACACCTGACACACACAGGGACCCAAGAAGAGGTCAAATTTAAGTGTCCCTTCCAACTCAGAGCTTCCCAGTCTCTGCACCTCACAGGTGGAGATGCCCCAAGGCTGCCAGGCCTGAGTGTTCACTTTCCCGGCTTTAGAGCTGGTGCCTGCCATCTAGCCTTGCCAGGCGTGCAAGACTGAGCCCTCCTCAGGGCCTAGAAACAAGTAATCACCTTCTCCCTTCTCATCCCCAAAGGCCACTCTGCTTGAAGTCACTCCAAGCAAGGCCACCCGGTGTCCCTCCCTCCAAGCTTCCTCCAAGCCCCACCCTCCGCGAGCCCCGCCGCCCGTACCAGGATTTGTGCTGGCTTTAGAGGGGTTGATGGTGCTCCGTCCTTTGTACTTGGGCTTCACCATCTTGCCGACGGGACGGGGACCGGAGCGTTGGGTCCGGCCTACGTGGAGTAAAAGATCTCGTAACTTCCCAAGCCGGGATGAAACAACCCGCCCGACCCACGCTGGACCGCGTGCGCGGGAGTACGTCACTTCCGCTCGCATCCCTTCCTTACCCTGAGCGACTTCCTGCGAACGCGAGGCGCGCGCCGCCGCACTCCAGACTCCGCCCCCGCCCCGGCCTCTTAGACTTTGCCCTGCGTCGAGCCCCGCCCCTCTCTCTCCCTAGCAACCACCAAGCTGCCCTCCGTAGCAACCGCCCAGTTACCCTGGACGCCCGGCCTAAAACTCCTAGTTGGGTCCACCCTCAAATGTAGATGCCTCTTCCCAGGCCAATGACAGAAGGTTAAGTTTAATTATCTTCTGAATTTGTCCTCTAAGCCCTTCCAAAAGTGGCCGACTACACAGCAGCCAAATACCAATGAGATCTTGTCACCCTTCTGAAAACTCCAACAGCATATCATCGCTCTCAGCGTTAAAGGAGAGAGAGAGAGAGAGAGAGAGAGAGAGAGAGAGAGAGAGAGGCAGAGAGGAAGAGAAACTGAAACTCCTTGCTATCCCTAAAGAATTTTGCATGATCTGGTCCCTGCCTATTTATTTGACCTCATTTGTACCTTCCACTCTCTGGTTATTCCGACATTTACGCTGGGTATTCCTTCTGCCTGAATCATCATTTCCCTAAACCTTGCATAGCTAGTTCCTTCTGGTCATTCAGTTCTCAGCTCAAATGTCACCTACAGGTAGGGCTGCAAAATTTAGCAGATAAAAAACACAGGATGCCCATGGGACTTCCCTGGTGGTCCAGTGGTTAAGAATCTGTGCTTCCACTTCAGGGTCCCGGAGTTCGATCCCTGGTCGGGGAACTAAGATCCCAGATGCTGTGCTGTGTGGCCAAACAAACAAAAAAGCCAGGATGCCCAATTAAATTTGAATTTCAGATAAACAATGGAATAAGTTTTAGTATAAATATTATCTGTCCCATGTAATATTTGGGACATATTTATACAAAAAATTCATTGTTTATGTGAAATTCAAATTTGTTTGGGCATCCTGTATTTTACCCAGCAACCCTTCCTCCTGGGGGAAGTCTTTCCTGTCTAATCTGTCTAAATCACAATCTCCCATTCTTTTGCAGTTACTCTGTTATAGGATTCTGTTTTATTTACTTCATGGCATTTATTACTAGCTGAAATTATGTTATTTACAAGTTTATCAGCTGCTTCCCCCAAAACTAGAATGTAAGCTTCTTGAGGGCAGGGACCTTGAAAGTTTGTTCACCACTGTGTCTTCAAGACTTCAAAAAGCACTTAGTAAGGACTAAGTCCTTATTACTAAACATAGTAAGGACTAAATAAATATTCACTGAATGAAGGAATGAATAGATGGTGTCTTACCTGGTGCTGCTGTAGGAGATGCCATAGACTGAGTGGCTTAAACCACAAACATTGATTTCTCACAATTCTGGAGGCTGGGAAGTCCATGGTCAGGGTGCCCATATGGTTGGCTTCCTAGTGAGAATTCTATTCCTGGTTTGTAGACAGCTGTCTTCTCACTGTGTCCTCACATGCTGGAGAAAGGGGGAGTGTCTTCCTCTTCCCATAAGGGCACTAATCCCATCATGGAGGCTCCATCCTCATGACCTCATCTAAACCTAATCATCTCCACCACCACCACCCACTCCCACCACCCACCCCCGCCGACATACACACACACACACACACACACATACCATCACATCAGGGATTAGAATTTCAATACATGAGTTTTAGGAGGACACATTTAGTGAATAGCAGATGGGAATGTCTCTGCATTCCTGAGGGGGAATGACGGCAGTAAGACCCAGAAGTTTCTGTTTTTACTAGCCAAAGTCAAGTCTCTGTATGTCTGTGTTTCAACCAAGAAGACTCCCTCTTTTTTTGGCACTTCAAGTTGTCAGGAAGTGTCCATCACTGTGCCTTCAGATTAGGTCAGAGAAGAGGTGGTTAGGCCAGAAGAAGGTGGATCCTGGGTGGGGTAGCTTTTTCCATAAAAACAAACAACTTGGTATAAAGTCAGGTCCTCTAATTGTGGGAGGGATGATTGGGTCTTTATTTCTCTGAGTCTGAAAAAAACAAACCCCAAAAGAATCTTTCTAGAGCAAAACCAGGCCATGTCCTAGACAAGAGCGGGAAATACCTTCAGTCCCTTGAGACTCACTTTTATTGCCCCCAGGGCAAGTATCATGAGCTTAAACACAAGTTTGCTTGAACACCCTTGACCCTGACATGGTGTTTGAGGAAGTGTCTCAGAGCTGACCAGAAGCAACTTCACACCCACTGAGGATCCAAAGGTGTCCTCTTCTGCCTCACTCTGTCCCTTTGATCCCCCAAACAAGAGTGCCATAGCCCACTTCCGGAGAATAGACTAGGATAATGTATTTCTGATGCCTCAATTTGGTTCAAACCAGAATAAACACGAATGGCAAAAATCAGCCCATGAGCTCATTCAGGCTTTGATCAGTGACATAATTTCATTACGAAGTTTTGAATCAGGCTGTTGTGAAGTCTTGCCAAGGAGTTTCACTTTCCCAGATGGTATGGCGGGTTGTTTCTCTCCTGTCCTCATGCTCAGCTTGTGTTTAACATACGAACTTTCCGTCTATTTTTATAATGTGATCCATCAATTCTTTTACAGCAGTGTTTGCTGACCCCAACAACCAACCTCAGTTCTGCCAGCAGATAAAAAGCCTCATCAAGGAAAGTCAAGCTAAAGTTATTGGTGTGGTTTGCCTGCCCTGCTTACCGCATGTGTAATATATTTTTCACATATATCCTTCCTCAAGTCATGGTGATCAGAGGAGGCATGACATACCTCCAGGCCTATAATTTCTCAGCTTTAAAACTGACATATTCATTTAACTACCCGGAAAGACTGCAGTGTGGTCATATGAATTATGGCACATGAAAGCATTGTATACCCAGTACACACCATGTAGATGGGATGCTTTCTCTTTTCCTCCAGACCCAGGGTTAGCTTCTCACTCCCTGGAATCTTGCTCCTAGTAAGCACAGGTGTGTGTGAATGGGAAGATCCCAACAGGAACAGAGCAGAAAGGTGGTTCAAAACGCCAAACTTTGTGCCAAGTTCTGATAGGAAAGAATGAACTGGTGTTTTCACGGGAAGCAGAGAATCTTGACCTCACTTCCTTCTTCATTCTGTAAAAACTTTTTCATTGGGATCTAATGGACAAGTAGCAGCAGCTTCTAAAGAGGTGTTTTTTCAAAGTGTGATCTGAGGGCCATCAGCATCAGAAACACTTGGGGGAGTTGGTAAAAATCGCAGACTTTTGGCGGGCTTCCCTGGTGGTGCAGTGATTGAGAGTCTGCCTGCTAATGCAGGGGACGTGGGTTCGTGCCCTGGTCCGGGAAGATCCCACATGCCGCGGAGCGGCTGGGCCCGTGAGCCATGGCCGCTGAGCCTGTGCGTCTGGAGCCCGTGCTCCGCAGCGGGAGAGGCCACAACAGTGAGAGGCCC
>NW_021703774.1:150832496-150924632 GCF_005190385.1 Monodon monoceros | reverse complement strand
CGTCCCCTGCATCAGCAGGGGACGTGGGTTCGTGCCCTGGTCCGGGAAGATCCCACATGCCGCGGAGCGGCTGGGCCCGTGAGCCATGGCCGCTGAGCCTGTGCGTCTGGAGCCCGTGCTCCGCAGCGGGAGAGGCCACAACAGTGAGAGGCCCGTGTACCGCAAAAAAAAAAAAAAAAAAAAAATGCAGACTTTTTTTAAAATTGAAGTACAGTTGATTTACAATGTTGTGTTAATTTCTGCTGTATGGCAAAGTGACTTGGTTATACATATATAGACATTCTTTTTTTATATTATTTTCCATTATGGCTTATCACAGGATATTAAATATAGTTCCCTGTGCTATCCAGTAGGACCTTGTTGTTTATCCATTCTATATGTAATACTTTGCATCTGCTAATCCCAAACTCCCAGTGCATCCCTCCCCCACCCCACCCCTGGTAACCACACGTCTGTTCTCTGTGTCTGTGAGTCTGTTTCTGTTTTGTAGATAAGTTCGTTTGTGTCATATTTTAGATTCCACATATAAGTGATATCATATGGTATTTGTCTTTTTCTGATTCACTTCACTTAGTAGGATAATCTCTAGGTCCACCCCTGTTGCTGCAAATGGCATTATTTCATTCTTTTCACGGCTGAGTAATATTCCGTTGTGTACATGTACCACATCTTCTTTATCCGTTCATCTGTCGACGGACATGTAAGTTGTTTACGTGTCTTGGCTATTGTGAATAGTGCTGCTATGAACACAGAGGTGCATGTGTCTTTTTTAATTATAGTTTTCTCCAGATGTGGGCTCAGGAGTGGGATTGCTGGATCATGCGGCAACTCTAAAAAATGCACTCTCGCGCTTCACCCAAGAGCTACTGAAATCTGACCCTCTGGAGGTGGGGCCCAGATAACATACGTTTTAAAGAACTTCTCAAATGATTCCTGGGTACACAGAAGTTTGAGATCTGAAAAGCAAAGTCTTTCCCCAAAGTCCCCCTGAAGCTTTCTGATAAGCTGACTGGAAGGCAGTCCTAGTAAGACCCAGCTCCTTTCCCACCTATCTTAGATCCTCTCTTCTTCTCTCAGCAGAGCCAGGGTGAGGAAGGCTGCGGCAGTGTCTAGTGCACTCTAAAAGTATATGTCTTGGCTCTGCCGCAAATGCCTCTATATTTATGCTGCAACCTGAGGGTCGCTATCCTTTGGCAATGATCCATTGTAAGGCCATTTGCCCTTAGTTAGTGCCAGCTTGTTGGCTTAGCCTTCCCGGTTGAACTGACAGCAGAGCCTTCTCTATTCAGTTTCCTGTGTCTCTGGCAAGTACTGATGAAGTGACCCCTGCCTGCTGGGCCCCTGGAGTGGCTGCTTCTCAGAGTGAAACAGTTACCAGCCCCGGGATCCTGGAAGACCAGAGAAGCACTCGGAATACGTTTTTAGAGTTTTGTTACATTGGTAGAAAACAAAAAGAGACAGTCCTTGTTCGGACAACCTCAACAAGGGAATACAAAAATATAAGGTGTGTTCAATTGGAGCTTTGTGGACCAAACTGCTATCAGTTTTCAACGCAGGATGCCAGGGAAGTTTTAGACAAGCTTATAGCAAGCTGATGGGCTGGGTGGCTATGGAAAGCTATCAAAAGCTGAGAGATTCACCCCTGGGAACCCCAAGAAACTTCTCTTCATGGATGATGTATCTGGTCACCACTTCTAAGGGGGAAAAACAGTCTATATTGGTCTTGGCATTCATCTCATTGCTGGGTAAGGAGCTCTTCAAAAAGATCCCCAGATTAAGCTTTGGAAAAATAACTAGCAGCATTTTTCTCCTTCCTATCACCGAAGCCCTGTGGTCCTCAGCATACTCCGCTTACGAAAATCTGAGAAGCAATTTTATGAGTTGCTATTAATGGCCTCTAATTTTCAGACTGGTTTAGATAACTCAGGATTGCTGGCTGCGTCCTGAGAAGTGAATCCAGAGCACACACTGATGTGGGAATTTGCAGGATAATTCCAAATCGTAGATAAGTGTTTAAGCTCCAAGGAGGCTGGAGGGCCCATATTAAGTCATCTCCCCAGGATCAGTGTGTTTCCTATTACACTTGATATCTATCTGTCCAATGATCCTTTTGATTTTTAAGCCATTAGACTAAATCTCTGTGTAATTCTTTACCCCCTCCTCTCCTGCCCACCACCCCCTTTTCCTTAGGGAAGCACTTTTTAAAAATGTTGACCAGGTACCTTAGATTGTTTCTAGAAGAATAATGTCACATAAAGAATCTGAACTCAACTCCTGAAACCAGTGTGTCAGGGGGACCTCTGTCTGTCAGAAGGTCAGCCTTGCCCTAGGGGCAGCTTCTGCCCAACAAGACCCCGAGGTTTTCCTTGGCCTCCTGTATCCCTCTTGCTCCTTTGTCTGCTCTAGTCTAGACTGGGAACAAAATCTTACCTCCAAAAGAGAGACCCAGACTGAGGTATGGAAGAAAGTTAGGACAAGTACCTTCTCAAGCAGCAGAGGAAGAAGTGGTCAAAACCTTGATTTCTGTATTTTTTTAGAGCCTTGATTAGAAAAAGACAAATCTGCCAACTCCCTCATCTCAGGAAAAAGCAGTCCTTCCAACTCACTGTGTAACCAGGTTGGAGGAATCTTCTAGATGCTTTAAACGTCTATTTGAGAGACTTTAGAGCTGTCAGTTTCGCTTCTAGCCAGAGCTGGGCAAATCCCTAGGATGCTTGGCCACTGTGCCTAGGACCTGGGGACTCAGATTTCTGCTGTGTTCCCCTTCCCTCACCTCACCCGTGCACCGGGCATAAACCAAGTAGCTTATTTCTGAGGGCAGGGGTAGGCAAACTACAGCCCTCCCACCAAATCCCAGTAGCCGCCTGTTTTTATAGGGCTCGTGAGCTAAGAATGGTCTTCACATTTTTAAATGGTAGAAGAAAATAAGAATAATATGTTGTGACACCTGAAGCTGATAAGAAATGCAAATTTCAGAGTTCATAAATAAAGTTTTATTGGAACACAGCCACCCCGTTTGTTTACAAACGGTCCACGACAGCTTTGGCACTACAATGACAGAGATGAAGAGCTGCCCTGCAAAGCCTAAAATACTTACTCCCTGGCCCTTTACAGAAAAAGCTTGCCCACGACCGAGTCCTGGGGCTCTGGTGTGTGTTCCGCGCGTTGAACAGGCATGTAACCGACTAGAGCGGTCAGTTGCCATTGCCCTCTGAGAGTGAAAGTTGCCAGTCTCAACATGGAGTTACAGTTATTTTTTTCTGCCCTGGAAATTCAAAAGATGGGGTTCCCTACCCATCTCAGTGTAGCTGATGCTTTAGTGGACCAGCAGGGGGCTCTCTGCGGAGGTTTACATTTCATGGGGAGGGGTGCGGAGGGAGCCTGCATGGAGGAGAATAGGGGTCTGGGAAGAGGGACACTGGCCAAGGATTTTTTTTTTTTTTTTTTTGGAGCCCAAAGGAGAAGGGAGCTTCAGGCAGAAATCCAAAGAGCCCCTCTGTCCAGAGCCTGTGAGATGGGCTTTGGTGATCTTGAGGCAAAGAATTTCAGCTTTGCCCAATGAGGTTTAGGTGCATTGGGATCTTCAAGGTCTGCACCCAGGGTAGGCAGCTTCAGGAGCATCCTGAGGTAGCTCCCTGGGGCCCAAGGCTGGTGCACATACCAGCAGCCATGCAGTGGTAAGGCGGCCTTGAGCAGCTTCACAGCAATGACTGATGAGGGTCTGGAGGGGAGAGGCAGGGCCCGGTGGGTGCCCGTGAGGACCCTATGGCGTTATTTGTGAGCACATATGACCCATGCCCTGGATCCTCCTCCTCTTCTTGATAAACAAGTGAGACCTGAACAGGCTGGGTGTCGCGGTACGCTGGTGGGGAAAAGGACAGGCAAAATGTGAGTTTTTACACGGCTCGGCGGTAGTGCAGCCAAACTCCCTAAGTTCAAGTCCTGGCTCCACTGTTTATAAGCTGTGTGCCCCTGCTCACTTCCCTTTACCTCTTCGTGCCTCAGTTTTCTCATCTGAAAAATGGGCATAACAAAAGTACCCACGTCACAGAGCTGTGCTGAGGATGAAGTGAGGCAATGCAAGTAAAGGGCTTAGGGTAGTGTAAGTGCTATACAGATGTTGGTCATTGTTATTGTAAGTGTGTCTCCAACTATAACCGCAGCTTTGCAGCTTCGTGAGACTTGGGAAAGGACAGGAAATGCAAGAATGAATCCCACAGTCTCTGCTTTCAGGAGCTAACGTTGGGCTGGGGACACTTAGATGTGATAAAGATAGATAGATATAGACAGTCCATAGAAACACAGAGGGAGGGCAGCACCTTCACATAAGATTCAATCTGGGCATGAAATATGAGTAGCTCCACAGATGAGACCATGGAGGAAGAACATTTTAGGGGGAGGGAACAGCATGGACAAAGGCACTGACGTTTGAAAGTTCATTGGTACTGGGCACCATTGAGTAGTTCTGGGCAGAAGAGTAGGTGGGATGGGGAATGGGAGTGGAGGGAGGTGACTCTGGTGAGCTGGGTTGTCACAACCAGTGGTGGCCAATGACAAAGAGATCAAGGTCAGGTTGCTCTTGGTCCAGTGCCCTAATGAACTTTGATGCTGGCCTTATTTTTACTCCCAGAAGGAAAATGGAGTAAGTCTTATCAATAGCTACGATCTCCAGGAATAATATGAGAATAAACACATTCAAGCGAGACTTTTTCATTCATTCACTTTTTTGCATTCACTTGACAAACATCTAGCCTGCAATAACAAAAGACAGATGCAACTGGTGGAAAATACAGGGGACATGTGTACTGAGTAAGGCCTGGCTGTGAAGGACCTGGGGCTGCACATCGAAAGGAAAGAAAGACACAGGATGGTGGTGGGAGGGGGCTGGAAAAGCTCTGGGGGGAGCAGAAATGTTAAAGTTGGTCCACATGGAGAGGAATCAGAAAGACCAACAGGGTGAAGGAGGTTTTTTAGAAAAAGAGGGAAATGGGGAGAGGGGAAACCATGGGAATGCAAAGAGAATGTGTTTGTGAGAAATTGAGATGCAATGTCTGCGGACATTTTGTTGGTTTGGTGGTGGGAAAAGAATTATAAATATGCATGGTCGGCAAATACCTCATACAATAAAATACCTTGTGAGAATGGATGTGAGGGCATGGGAGAAATGAAACACAGTCTTCAGCAATGGTTCTGCCCTTGGGAGACAGGCCAAGTACATATTCAAGGCAGTTGTTGCCCGTCTCCCAGCCGCTGGGTCAGATCCGAAGTCTGAACCAGAAGGGTTTTCTGGTATCTCAACCGGCACAAGCAGCTGGTGGGCCATCATCATGCTTTTCTGTCTGCTCCCTTCCTTCCATGTGGAGTCCAGCCTTTGAAAGGTGGCTGGAGAGGCCAGGATTCCACTTGGTGGCCAAGGAGAGATGGCTCCAGCTTCAGGCCAGTGCCAGAGTACGGCTCACTTTGGGCTTTGCTCTGCCTTTGGCTCCCTGGCCCGGCACATCAGATCAAATGAGTAGAGAGCAGTCCAATGCCCTCTAGGATGTGGTTTCCTCATGCCCCAGGTGAAAAGCACAGTAATGACACACTGGCCCAAACCAGGGGCGATTATCCAAACGTAAAGCCCTCAAAGATGAATCGAACGATAGAGATGTTCAGATGAAAATGCTGGGTTCTGCAATCACGAGCCTGCTCCTCACTTGGCCTTGACGCCCGAGTCCTCCCCCTTTGAATCCTCCAAGATGAGACAGTGGGTTCGACAGCCCACATGGCCACCTGCACGTGCCCTCCCGGCAGCCCTGGGGCCAGCAGAGCCAGAGCTCATGGGGCCGTCAACTCAACTTCCCCAGCTTCTTTCCAAGTCAGTGTCTTGCTCCGGCTCCCAGTCCTTGAAAGTACACTTCTCATCGTCCCTGGGATTGTGACACCCTTATTGTCACCACCATTGCCAAGGGAGCCATCCAGCACTGGCCTGGGAAAGCACTTTTCTTTGTTCCTTGAGCTGCCAGCTTGTTTGACAGGCTTGGATCTGGTCTGGCTGTTCCAGCATCACTTAACCCCCTCCACTGCTCCCAAATCCCTGTTCCCCCTCTTCCAGTTCCCCTGCCCTGAAGGCTGCCGGCTTATTCCTTTTGGAGATGAACTCATTGTTGACTTTAACTCACTTCGATGTTTCCCAGGGAAGCATGCTGGCGGGAGGCCCACCCCAGCTCCTAGAAGAAGACAGCAGGGCCGGTGCCAAGACTGGGTGCCAGGGGCCTTGGAACTGCCAAAATGCCTCCCATTTTATGGACAGGCCTGGCTCGACCTGAAGACATTCCAAGTACTTAATCAGCAGCCCATGGTACATATTGGGTTGCAGAGGGAGCCCTCAGAAGCCAGCCCTTTCAGGAGATGAAACTCAGCCAGAGGAAGGAACCGGCCTTCTCCATGGGCCAGGCTGATGCTCCGCAGATGGAAAAAGTGCCTCCCAATAACAATAATCAATAACCAAAGGCTGGCAGCTGCTGTGGCCTGGCCTGAGGGGCCCTTGGGGGCCTTGGCTCTGCCCTCTTTCCCACACAGGACTGAGTCCAGCCAGGAATCCATCTCACCCACTACCCTGCACCAAGCTCCGGGAGAGCGAACAGGCGAGGGAGGAACCATATTTCACATACTTTCTCTTTAAAAATGTAGCCCTGTTTCGCAATTTCCTACTTAAGCTCTGGAAGGCTCTAGGGTAGGACCCAAGCCACCCACTCCAACCACTGGCCTGGGTCTCTCGTCCTCCCCACCACTAACCTGGTAAGCTAGAGGTGGGAGAGAAAGGTAGGGACCCAGGCTGAGCGGCTCTCCCACCCTCCCCATCAGGGCTGCTGACCCAGGGTCTATTTGATGCTGAAGCCAAGCAAGGCTCCAGGCAAAACCTGTTTATTCTTCACCCTGTGTCAGCTCTTTCCCTAGGGAGAGCCAGGAGGGACACCACACCAAAGCAGGTGCACCCAACTCTGGTATGCTCCGTCTCAGCAACCCCTGAGGCACCTGATCTCCAGATTTTCTCTACACCCCTGTAACTAGGCTTTTGTGCCGGCTCACTTTTACTAGCCAGGCAGCACTCTAGTCCCTTTGCAATGAATCCATTTAATCCTTCAGAAATGGGACCTGTTCTCTCTGGTTGTTTTCTCCTTCCTTACCACTGTTCATCAGGGTTTTCACCATTTAGATCTAATCTGGACCACAGCTGGAATCAGGGGCAAAAAAAAGCCAGCACCTGGATTACTGGCCCTGCGTCAGGGACTTGAATTGGGCCCAGGAAGCTGACCTTTTTCCTAAATTCTCTCTGTGCTTCCAAACCAAACCAAACCAAACAAACCAGGGTGGAGCGGGGGGAACATACTTAAAAAAACAAACTCAGAGAACACAATCCCATCACCCGAAATACTGAAATGGAAAACAAATGCATTCTCTGGAGAATTGATCTGAAACATACCAGAGCTGGCACTGGGTAAGGTGGCCAGAAATGTGTTAGTCCGATAAAGTCTGTGACCCTGTAGAGGAAAAACTTAGCATTTTCCAAATGACACTGTGGCCAGATAACAGCAGTATACACATCACATGCTATTGTTGCCTAAACCTGGGAGTGGGGTTAGGAATCTTTTTCTGTTTTTAAACATTTATTTATTTGGCTGCGTTGGGTCTTAGTTGCAGCATGTGGGATCTTCGTTGTGGTGTGTGGGCTTCTCTCTAGTTCCAGAGCACTAGCTCTCTAGTTGTGGCGTGCGGCCTCAGTAGTTGCAGCACATGGGCTTAGTTGCCCCTCAGCACAGGGGATTAGTTGCCCCGTGGCATGTGGGATCTTAGTTCCCCAAGCAGGGATCAAACCCACATCCCCTGCATTGGAAGGCCAATTCTTAACCACTGGACCGCCAGGGAAGTCTCCGTGTTAGGAATCCTGACATGAATCCTCTCTCCAGCACACCCTCACTCCGAAAATCACAAAGTGTGACTTCTCATCCAACCTATGGTCTCTGGCCTCAGGTGGGTTGCTTCTAAGGCTGCGAGCAGGTAACTGCCCCCCCATTTTGGAACCCAGACCCTACCTCCAGCTCAAAAAAAGCATTGTTAGTCTTGAAAGGACAGAGTGAGACAGATGGGGGTAGATCCGGGTGGGAATGTTTGCAAGGACACACTGGAATTGTACCTGAACGCACCAGTATATCCGTACCAGGAGAATTCCCTCCCACCGGTAATTCTGCAGATGTGGAAGCTCAGGACGCCCTGGAGCTCCTATTAAGTTCCCTCCCTTAATTGCCTAAAGCATCAAGAGCGGCTTTGGGAGGGATGCGGAGAAGCGGAATGCCTCAGCATCACCCGGGTGATGCAGGAGATACAGGAGGATCCAGCTCACTCTGATTCTAAGATTCTGGGTTTTGGTTTTGATGTTTTAGAGGAAAGCTGAGGACAGTGCTTCTGAAACGTTTAACATGCATGTGAATTACGTGGGGGATCTGTTACAAGGCAGATTCCGATTTCTAGGTCTGGGAGGGGCCTGAGAGTCTGCATTTTTAGCAAACTTTCAGACGAGGCTGAGGTTGCTGATCCATGGCCACCCTTCAAGTAACAAGGACCTGAGGTTCTGGGAGCTGGGGACAAATCAGAGCCAGAGACAGCCAAGACATGCAGGGCCTGATACCCAGACAAAGACAGAAAAACAGAGACGCAATGGCACACACAGATAGAGCTAGGGGCTGATGAGGTGGGAACAGAGAAAGACACAATGACAAAAAGTGGGACAGAGAAGGGGCAGAGTCAGAGAAACAGGGAGGGGCAAAGGCAGAGAGACCAAATCAGAGATGGACGATGCATAGGGCTAGAGAGACTGGCAAAGACAGAGCCGGGGCAGAGAGAGAAGGCAAAGTAAGGGGTTAGGGGAGAGGCCGGAGCCAGCCCGTGACCACCCAGGCTCCTGACCGGCAGCGAAAGGGCTCAGAGATATGGGTGGGTCGAGCCCCACAGTGTGTCATGTGCACAGACCTGAGATTCCCCACTTCCAAACCTCCCAGCCTTCCCGCTCCGGCACCCCCGTCTCTTTGCTCCTATAAGAGCTGTCCCTCCCCACAGAGTCTTTCAGTACTGATTTCCCCTTCTCTCTCCTGTGTGTTCAACCTCTTCCTCTTAACTGGACGCTTCCCAGCAGGTTTTAAATATTTTCAAATCTTTCCCACCTAAAAAAAGAAAGACACTCTCTTGAGCCATATCTCTTTCTAGCCCCTGTCTTACTTCTCTGTCTCTCGGCTAAACTTCTGGAAAGAATTTGTGCTGAATTCTGCCTCCATCACCTTCTCCAAACAGCTCTGGCTGAGGCCACTACTGGTGCACATGTTGTAAGTCAGTGGTCAGTTCCCAGGCCTCGTTTATTTGCATCTAGCAGCTTTTGGTCCTCTTGATCTCCCCTCCTGCTTGCTGGCTTCTGGGACGTGACACTCCCTTGGTTTTTCCTTTGCCTGCTTGTTCTCTGACTCTTCTGCCAACCGATCCTCTGTTATCTGATCTTTATCTTTGGAGGGCCCAGAGCTGGGTGCTGAGGCCTCTCTTCACCCAGGGTTCTTCCCAACCCACAGCCCCAGTGATCTTCTCTACGCCAGTTGGCATTCCAGCTCAGACGTCCCCTGTGCACTCTAGACCCGTATCTGTGTCAACGCAATGTCTACCCACCCTCGTCACCAGGATGTCTCATGGGCACCTCAAACTCTACAGGGTCAAAACCAAAGTTTTGGTCTTCTTTCTCCTTCCAAACTGGTCTTCCTCACGAGTTCCACATCTCGGAACACAGCACCATCCTCTGTCTGGATGTTCAAGCCAGAAATGGGGACGTCGTCCTTGACACCTCCCTCTCCCTTTCTCCCCTTTTCCATGTCCGGTTTATCACCAAACTCTGCCAACTTTATTTTCCAGATACCTCTGATTGTGTCCTCTTCTCTCCATTTCCACTGTCACCACCACATCTCACCTGGATGACAGCAACAGCCTCCTGAACAACTTCCCGAAAATCTGTCGTCTATACAACGGCCGACATGATCAGACTTGCCTTTTGCAAATCTGGTCCTGTGGGCTGGCTGCTTAAAACTCTTCAGCGGCCTCTCTTGGCTCTGAGAATAAAGACCCAGCTCTAGGCGACCTTTCTGGGAACGTCTCACCTCTCTTGCCCTCCAGCCCTCCCAGCTGTATTGGCCTTCTTTCAGTTCGTTGAACACCAAGCTCCTGTCTGCCACAGGACACTTGTATGTGCTGTGCCCTCTATCTAGGACTATGCTGTCCAATACAGTAGCCACGAGCCACATACGGCTAGTGAACAATTGAAACGTGGCCAGTGCAACTGAAGAACTGAATTCTTAATGTTATTTCATTTCAATTAATTAAATTAAAATTTTTAAACATATTCAATTCAGTTATCAGAAACTTTTAACCTAGTCTTTAAACACTTTGGGTATGTGAATCTACTTTTCGACTTGAATTTTTATTAAATCAAAATACATATCAAGTATTCCTGGTGAAAATTTAGTGTCCGAATTAAGATACGCTGTAAGTGTAAATATACACACAGAATGTTGAAGACTTAGTTTAAAAAAAGAATGTAAAATATCTCACTAATAATTTTTTATATTGATCACATGTTAAAAAGATAACATTTTGCATATATTTGGTTAAATATAAGATATAATTAAAATTAGCTTCACCTGTTTCTTTTTACGTTTTAAATGTGGCTGTTAGAAAACTGTTAAATGAGATAAGTGGCTCGTATTGTATATCTATTGGACAGCACTGGTCTAGAATGCCTTTCCTTGTCTTTGTGTTAACTCTTATATTTGTCCTTCAGAGCTTGGCTCAAAGGCCACCCCCTCTAAAAAGCTTCCCCGAGATAGGGTCTTTTATTTTTATTTAGTTTTATTTACTTTCATAGCTCTGTGTATGTTTCAGTGGTTGCCTGCCTTTAACTCCTCTCATTTATAATTATACATTTATTCAAATGATTACTTGATTCATGCCTGTTCCCCCACCAACCTCTAAGTTCCATGAGAGCAAGGCACCTGTCTGGCTCCCCTCTGCAAACCAAACATTCATCCAGAACCTGGTGCCCGGATGGCTGCCAGTGGACACTTCAGAACACCACAAGAAGTGATTTTATCCACTGTTCTGCCTTCCCGTCCAACGGTCCCCAACCATCTCAGAGAGCCTGAGCACTCCTTCCCCCTAGAAGTGCCACTATAGCCCTTCAGTGTATGGATTCTACCTCTCCCAGATGGGAAGTCTCCCTTTACAGCTGACCAGAATCTTTCCTGCTGCAAGCTGGCCGAGACCTTTGTTCCATCCTTAGAGGTAATTAAAGCAGTGTTTCTCAAACTTGAATGTGCATGCCAGTCACTTGGAACCTTGTGAAAATGCAGGCTCTGGTTCATCAGGTCTGGGATGGGACCTGAGATTCTCATTTCTAACAAGCTGCCTAGTGATAATGTTGATGCTGGTCCGCAGACCACACTCTGAGTAACAAAGATGTAGAGAACCTGGTTACTGCTCTACATATCCCCCAAGTTTTCTTCCTGCTCTGGACCTTCTGTAAATTAGACCAGGAGGGGTCTCTTGAAATTCATTTCCTGCTCCAGTGTACTCTACCAACCCCATACCCTGAAAAGAAACGTGGTACCTGTGGCTACTGTTGTCATTTGGTTTTCATTTTTAATTTGAAATAAACCTTTAAGCAGTTTTCAGAGTCAGGAAAGCCCTGGTATGGATCATGGAGGTGTAACAATACCCTCCGAAGATAAAGTCACACAGCTGGAGATGCTGAACACCTCTCAAGCTTTGGCTGCTGTCTGCCACACCGGGCTGATCCTATCAGCTCCTCCAGAAGGCTCCACTCTGCAGAGTTTGGGCTTGGACGCTGGAAAATGTTCTCTCTGATGTGCCCACTGGGAGCATCACAAACCAAGTGTGCGCCACTAGGCCCTCTGCAGGGCAGAGATGACCCCTCTGCCTCCCTGCCATGCTGACCCAGTGATGTCCGAGGGACAGAAGTGTCTTCCGGTAACCTCGATTGTGTGTGTGTGTGTGTCCGCGTGTGCGCGTGCACACGTTTGCATGTATGTCAGTTACACGTTTGGACATGGGGTCTGTGTGCACGTATCTGTGTGTACGTGTATGTATGGAGAGTGTGTGTATGCGTTGCCCCCAGTGCTCGAGTTCGGTAAAGCTCTCATCACACAGAGCAGTGCTGGACTCTTTCTGCACGGGCCCGGACGCTGAACAGTGTCCCTAGGTGGACCCCGCAGAGGTGACCGGCCCCACTGTCCCTTGCTGCTGCCGCTGCTGGCCCTTGCGTCTCCGAGCACCGGCGCCCGCCTCCTTGTTCTCCTTCCGGCCGGGGTTCCTGTTGGCATGCTCCCGCCGGCCCTGGCCGCCCTTCCTCCTCTTCTGCCCTGTAAGAGTCAACAAAGGGCGTCCTGACACAGCAGGGAGGCCCTGGGCATGGCCAAGGGCCCCAGGAGGAATGTGGTGAGGAAGCTGGGCGGGGGGAGGTGGGGAGGAGGCCCATAGGCAGCCGGGGTCCCCTCAAGGCCTCCTCTGAGAAGCAGCCACTGCAGAGGGCGCTGCAACATGGGTACTGAGAAGGGGTCCCGTGAGCCTTTTCACCCTGCACCCCTCGATGAACCAGACGCCCTCCTCTTCCTCACGTCTTCCTCAGACCTTTGATCCCAATGGGCCGAGGGCATCTCCCAGATGGTCACTGCAGCTCTCGGGACAGGCAGGACACCTCCCCCCCACCCGCCACTCCTCCACCCCGGGACACTGCCACATCATTGCCACCTGCAGGCTGTGTGACCTTGGACAAATCACTGCACCTCTCTGGGTCTTAACACCCCCTTCTACGTCCCCATCATCTGACCTCTGAGGGCGCTTCCAGTGCCGACATCCACTGGCTCAGAAGAAATGGGGAGGGATAGGGCCATAGCAGCTTCCCGGCCCATCACACAGCTGCGGGGCCCACTCTCTGTCTGGCATGGGTTTGCACAGTATGGGGTCCTGGCCTGAGCCCTCTCCTGGGCCACAGGCAGGAAGCAGAGCGGGTCAGAGCTCTCGTGGCTGTGCTGACCCCCGACCCCAGGGAGGTGAGGCCGCAGCTCACCCTCCGGGCAGGGTGTCCTCCGCCCCGTGCACCTCCGGGTCTCCTTGGTGTCGGAGCAGACGGTGTGGTCCCCCCCAGGGGCGTGCAGCACTCTCCGTGTCCTCTCCTCCGAGCCCCTCCGGAAGCCACAGAGCTGCTTCTTCTTGGAGCACGGCCCCCACAGAGACCACTCGCTCATTTCACATTGCGCTGGCAGGAGGGGAGGGAAGCAAGAGGACAAGGGGGTCACGTCTCCTCCCCTGGCCCCAGGTACCCCAGGGGAGCCCCTCCCATCTGCTTTCAGCCGCAGTCCCAGGCTAGAGGCGTCTTTAGCCCAGAAGGCAGAAGAGTCCTGAGGGGAAGCTCAGAGGGCGGTGGAGATGCGCTTTCGCTGCACAGGGCCCAGCCCACGCTCGCCCTGGCCAGACCCCCCCAGCCCGCCCCTCCTCCGGGGTCCTGGACCCTGGGCCGCAGCGTTTGCCCGCCGCGCCTTCCTGCCTTACCGGGGCTGCTGCACTCCATGGTGCCGTTGGCAGCCGCTGAGCCCTCGGGACAGGCGGGATAGCAGCGGCCCTTGTGCAGGTACAAGCTCTCCTTACACTTGGTGCAGAAGTTGTGGCTGAAGCAGGCCTCACAGTGTTCGATCTTGCATTCTGAGGAGAGGGCCAGATTGGGGGCCTCTGGCTCGGCCGCGGATGGACGCCTCCCCTGGTCCCCGTGGCCACCCAGCCACGCCCACTCACACAGGGCAGGACAGGGGTCTGGGGCTGCAATTACCGCAGGGGAGTCTTGGGACGGAGAGAAAGGAAGGCAAGGGGATGGGGGGAGAGGAGGCCAAAGCAGCCTTTCTTGAGGGCTGGCTGGGACTCTTGCCACGGTCAGCCAACCTCAGCCCCAGCCCAATCCCAGGCCCGAGAGCCCAAGGGGAGGCCCAAGAGAGCCGGTTTCAGAGGAGAGGAGATTAGTGGGGGCGAGAGGAGCGTCCCAGCCTCTCACGGCACCCCGAGGACCACCTAATCAGAGCTGAACCGAGGGATACAATGACACCCCGAGAGTGGCTGTGTGGTCTCCTCTCCCCCTACTGCTGGGCATCCACAGCACCCCAGAGCCCGGTTCTCCTGCTGCCTGGGGCAGCAAGAATCTGCCTGGAGTAGGGGAGAGCAATCCCGGGGCCAATTCCTCTGCCTCTACAAGGCCGGCTTCCAGGAACCACCTTGGTTGGACTCCTGGGTCCCTCCCCGAAGCCCTCCTGCCAGCTGTCCCTCCTCTGGGGAAGTGGTGGGAGGGTGGGTTGCCGGGCTAGGCTAGAAGCTGGAGGGGTCTTTCACAATCTCTCTCCTCCTGGATTGTGGGTGGAGCTGACTTCTCCCCAGTCTCCGCCCCTGAAGCCTGGGATGACAGTTTCCCAGAAGCTGACACAGCCAGGAACGCCCTACCCCAAATCCCTGAGGACCAGGATTCCAAAGGACCAGTCCCAGGGTCCTACCTCCATGCTCACAAGCTTCCCAATGCCACCCCACCCTCCCCTGTGCCTCCTGGCCTCTGATTCCTGGGTTTGGTGGCAGGCAAAATATGAACAAAAGTAAGAATAACAGTAGCTGTTTATTGAGTGCCAGACCCTGAGGGCCTCCACATGCCTCTTACAACAGCCCTAGGGGGGTAAAAGCAAGCAGCCACGTTTTGAAGATGAGGTTTTGAGAGGCTGCGACTTGCCCAAGGTCACACAATGAATAAGCAGCAGAGCTGGGATTAGAATCCAAGTCGGCTGAACTTGGATCAGTCATTTCCCCTGAGACCTCGACGTTATCAGCTATGAAAAGGGTACCATCACTTAAGTCCGTCTCCCTCCAAAGGTGGTTGGGAGGCTCAACTGATAGGAGGTCTGGAAATGCCTTCTAAACTCCAGGGCTCTGAACAGAATGGGAAGGTCACTGACATTGTTTACAGGAGAGTGTTCGCTGCATATGTCCCCCAGCCGAGAGGGAGGCGTGACAGCATGTGTCTTGGAGCATGTGGGACGGTAGCTGGTGCGAGAGAGCGGAGCAGAGTGAGAAGAGTGGGGGGAAAAGGGTGGGGAGAGAAGGCTGACCAGGGCTTGAATTTCCCTGCCCTCAGTGGAGCCAGCAGTGATCTTTTGGTTACGTGTCACAGAGGCACCTTTCTGGCCGCAGTGCAGAGGGAGGGTGGAAGGGACGTGTCACAGAGGCACCTTTCTGGCCGCAGTGCAGGGGGAGGGTGGAAGGGACGTGTCGCAGAGGCACCTTTCTGGCTGCAGTGCAGGGGGAGGGTGGAGGGGACGTGATGGGACCCTGAATAAGACCACGGCAGTGAGGACGGAAAGAAGATGAAGGAGGCACAATTTGGTTATTGGATGGATGGGGTGGGGGCATAAACGAGAGGTTGGCTCTCAGGTCTGTGGCCTGGGTGATGGGTTGGGACACTGAGAGTGACCCAATACAGGTCAGCGCAGGTCTGGAGGGAGGAGATGTGGCTATGGTATGGGTTGGAAACGTGGGTGGGATGTCTGGGGAGAGGTCCGGTCAGCAGCTGGATTTTTAAATCAAGAACTCCCCTCCTCAGTATCCCTCTATTTCTCTTGTAGTCCATCAACAGTTCAAAGCACCGCCCCACCCCACCCCAGCCCCATGTCCAGAGCTTCCGGTGCCCTTACCCAGCCCCGCCCACACTCACTGATGCACTTGTTCATGTCAGGGTTGCGGGCATCAAAGTATCCAGGTGGGCAGGACGGCAAGCAGACGCCCACCTGGCGGATGTCGCTCCTCTCCAGCAAGATGAACAGCTTGGGTGAGCACTTAAGGCAGCCGTTGACCTCCGAACAGAGCTCACAGCCTTTGGCACAGGCCTGGCTCCCCTCGGCGCTGACTGCAAGGATGGAGCAAGGGTGAGAGGCAGCTGTGGGAGAGACCTCCATCTTTCCCAGAATCCCACAAGGATGGGAAGTGGGTAGACAGGAGTTTCAGCCCGTAGAATGAATGTGCTTCTCAGAAAGCACAGGCCAGGCTGGTAGCTCTCTGCAAGGCTGCTTTATAAACCTCCCCAGTATCTGCTTTCAAGGGAGCTAGCACAGCAAGAGCTGCCACCCACCCTAAATGCCTCTTTAGGTCCAGGTACAACACAAACTCACCCTCCAGGCTTGCTCCATCATCCCCAGAGGAGGCACTGAAGCTGCACCCATCCTGGAATTTACACATTCCCTCATCCCCACCCCCACCCCAGAGGAAGGAAAGCTCAGCCTCAGGTATGGATGGAGGGCTTTCATCCTTGAGAAAATTTTAAGGACGAGAGGCATAATGAGAAAGAGGCCACCTGCCCAGAGACAGGAAGACAGCTGGAATAACCTGCATCTAGAACAGTGCTCTCAAGCAGAGATGAGTCTGCTCCCCAGAGGACATTTGGCAAAGTCTAGAGACGTTTTGATTATCACACTGGGGGGGGGGCGGGGGGGGTTGCTAGTGGCATCTGGGGGACAGAGGCCAGGGAGGCCGCTAAACATCCTACGATGCCGGGGGGCAGCTCCTACAAAAACAATGTGGCCCAAGATGTCAAAGGTGCTGAGGTTGGAACCATCCTTTGAGCCAACGTGGTCCCCAGCCCCAGCGTCGAGTCTCAGACCTTTGATCTTGTTTCCTCATTCACTTGTTCAACCAACACTCACCTGGCCCCTCCCAGGTACCATGTGCGGTGTGAGTGCTGGCGACGTGCAGGGAAAGACGCCCGGCCAAGCTGAACTAATCTCTCAGGGGTGCAGACAGACCCGCAACCAGGAACATGCTGGCAGCCACAAGGCCAAGCGATAGAGGACCCAGAAATAAGGGAGGAAGGAGTCACAGAGGAGGTACCATTTGGGCCAGCTGTTGAAGAATAAGTAGTGATTTGTCCATTGGGAAGTGGAGACAAGGGCCCTCCAGGGGCAAGACCACAGAGGTGCAGAATGACCCCAAGGGAATTGCGGATAATTTGGAGTACGAGGGAAAGATATGGTGTCCTATCAGGAGGGGCCTTTTATATCATGCCAATGGACTTGAATTCCATCCTGTCGGGCAGCATTTCCCAAAGAGTATTCCTTGGAACGTGATTCCCCTAAATGTTCATAGAAGGATGTGGAGAAAAGGCCATTGCACCAGGTGAGACTGAGAACCACCGGGTCCAACAAGTCTAAACAGGATTCTTTACTGCAGGACTTTTTGCAGCCTTTATTAGGCTCCTATGAATTAGAGTGACTCTGTAAAATGGGGAAAGAGTGAACTGCACCTCTGAGACATTTTGGCCACAGAACCCTTGTTTTGCAGAGTTTGGGGGCCATCTTCCTGAGAGCTGATCTGACAAAAGGAAGTCATTGGCAAGTTTTAAGCAGGAGAAACACCCAGTCTGATTTACATGTTGGAAAGCTTCCTCTGCAGCCTGGGGAGAGACCAGAGACTAGAGGACCTTTAGGGAGGAAGCTAACCTGATCATCCAGGTGAGAAAGATGAGAAAGTCTTAAACCAAGTTCTGTTCAGGGGAGATAAAGAGAAAACGATCTGAGAGTTGCTTAGGGGAAGCAATCAGTGTGGTCATGGTGACCAAGCGTAGCGGGAGGAGGCTGCGGTGCTTCCCGGGGTTCTGGCATAGGGGATGAGTGGGGCCAGTCACTAAAAGAGGAACCAGGCAGCGAGGTGCTGTAGATACAGGCTGGAGGCAGAGAGCCAGGGGAATCAGAACAGAGATGGCCAGGGGTCGTGCTGCAACGGAGGACCCAGAGCTCAGGCTGTGGCAGGCACTGCTCTCAGTGCTTTACAAGTATTAACTCATTTGAGCCTCACAACCCATGAGGGGGGTACTACTACTTTTATTTCATCCTCTTTCTCACAGATGAGGAAATGGAGAGGTCGAATTACTTAAACAAGGCTTCACCGCCAGTACGTGTTCCAGGCAGAGGGGACAAAGTTTATGAAAGCCAGGGGGTAGGACAATACAAGGTGACATGCAAACTGAAAGCATGGTCAGACTGATTTTTTTAAATAGAGAATTTATTTATTTATATAGAGTCAACGTTACCATTTAATTAATCAATGAATTTAAAACTTAATATCGGGGCTTCCCTGGTGGCGCAGTGGTTGAGAGTCCGCCTGCCGATGCGGGGGACACGGGTTCGTGCCCCGGTCCGGGAGGATCCCACGTGCCATGGAGCGGCTGGGCCCGTGAGCCATGGCCGCTGAGCCTGCGCGTCCGGAGCCTGTGCTCCGCCGCGGGAGGGGCCACAGCAGTGAGAGGCCCGCGTACCGCAAAAAAACCCACAAAACTTAATATCATTCTTGTTGGTTGGGTCATTGTAAGAGAAAAAAGAAAGGCTCCAAATGTGGTGTCGAAGTTATGAGGGAGCCCCCTTGGGATTAGTTTTCTACTTCGGGCCATTATTCAGCTGTATTACAAATTAATGTCACTATAGATTTTAGTACCACTTTTACTTCAAAGATATGAAGTTGTCTATACTCCAGGTTTTTATTTAAGTCACTATTGAAATGAATTCTCCTTCTGGGTTTTTGTCTTGGTTTCAAAGACCAAAGTCATCCAGGTGTCCCAGCTGTGGGCCTCTATCACTAGGCTCCCGTAACTCATTTATTCCTTCCTTATCACTACTGTTAAGGACAGATTTGCAAAGGGCCTTCTCAGAATCCTGCTGCCCGCCCCCCACTCAACCAACAACAGATCTCTGTGTGCATCTGCCTTCAGAGCTCTCAGTGACATGCAAGAGAAAGTGTGGTCCGTGGGGGATCTGAAATTAGTTCAGCGTGGCTGGTGTGTGGAGTGAGTGGAGAGGGAAGCAGGGGCCAAAGGAGGAACAGCCTCAAACCCTTATAAAGGAGTATGGACGTTACCCTAAAGGCCATGAGGAATCCCCGGGGGCTTTAAAACAGGAGACATGGCCAGGATTCCAGTTTAGAAAGATCACTCTGTGGTGTGGAGACCAGATTGTAGGGATGGCAAACCTGGAGGGAGGAGGACTCCCAGGTTCAAAGAGATGGAGCTGAACCAAGAGGATGGACAGGTGTAGACACAGGTGAGATATTCAGACGGTAGAATCAATGAGAATCAATGAGACTAGGTGATGAACTCTCACTCCCCTGGGGTGAGAGCCCGGGGAAAGCACATGTCAAGGGTGATGCCTAGGCGTTGGGCTTGGGTGGTGGGGTAGCCGTTGGTCCTTCACCAAGAGAGGGCCCACAGGAGGAAGAGCAGATCTGGGTGGAGGAAATGATGACTTGTGTTGAGTTTGTGGTTCTCATGAGACATCCGGGGGGAGGTGTCTACTAGGCAGCTGAACCTGTGGGTCTGGAAGTCAAGAGAAACATTTTGCCTGGAGATGGAGACACGGAGCCTTTAATATAAAACAGTCATCAAAGGCCTTGAGGTCTGTGAGATGACTAGGAGAGAGGGTACAGACAGTGAGAAAAGGCATTAGCCATTGAAGAGAAGGACAGAAAAAGAAGGGCCAACTAAGGGGCTGAGGAGGACCCAGACAGGTAGGGACACTCAGAAGCTTGCTGCATCACGGAAGCCAAGAGAAGAGGACACTCAAGGGGGGAGCGGGGAGTCCAACGCCAAACGTTTCTGAGATGTCACGTAAGAAATCAGCCACAAACAGCCACAAATCCGCCACGTAAGGAATGGCATCCCTGGTGGGGGTGGAGAGTGGAGGGCAGTGGCTGAAGGGTAAAGGAAGGTGAGGAAAGAGAACCATCTCATTCAAGAGACTGGCTATGGAGAAGGGAGAGAACTCAGGGATCCGTCCTGGGAGCCATCATTGGGGGCTAAATCCGTGGGAGAGGAAAGCGTCCTGGGGGAAGGAGCTGTGCAGCTTGAGAAGAGGATCAAGAACTGCGGCCCGGGCAGTACTCGCATTCAACACACAAGTAGAGGAAGGTGCCCGGAAAGAAGCTGAGAAGGAATAGCTGGAGAGATGGAAGGACATTGACGGGGGTGGGGGATGGAAACCGAGTGGAAAAGGGCGAGATCTGTGGGGACCGGGGCTGGGAGGAGACCGTGAGTGGGGAGCCCTGGGCAAATCTACAACATGTGCACTAAGAGGTGATTGGGTGACCTCAACAAAGGCAGTTTGGTGGAGTGGTGGGATGCCAGCCAAACCACAGGGGGCTGAAGAGTGAGTGGAGGGGATAGAGGTGTGGGGGGGGTAAAGTGAGGAGAGGGACAGAGGGGGTCAGGGAACACAGACAGAAAGGAGAGACCAGCTGGGGGTGGGGAATGTGATCACAAGACAGAGGCAGGGTGAAGTGATGGAGTGAAGACCCAAGGATATGAGAGGGTCAAGATACAGAGCTCAGGTGGTAAGACAGGCCTTGAGGCTTGGGGCTGGGGTCAGGGACAAGAGACTAGGGAGCTGAGCTCCATGAGGTTTGGGGGCTCAGGAAGGGAGAGTGGTGCTCAGCAAGGAGGAGAGGTGCTTGGTGATGGGCAGGGGCAGTCCGATGAGGAAAGAGACACTTATCAAGGGGAATGGGAACCAAAGGGTGTTCTCGGCTTAGTGAGGCGAATAGATGGGCAGCGAGCGGATGGAAAGCCAGAGTGGAGGGGGCTCTGTGTGTGCCGGGGTCGGGGGTGTCCAAGGAAGATGCTGGGTATGGGCAGAGGTTACATAATGATTCAAAGGGAGAAACAGGCTCATTCATTCCACAGACGTTCACCGCACACCTAACACGTGTCAGAACTGCTAGGAACTGGGGATGTGGAGATGTAGCAACAAACGCCCGCCTAGGGCTGGCTGCACACTGTGGGGACTAGGAGCGATGAAGGGCGTGCCCTTATGCGGCAGGCTAGGTGAAGAGGGCGTGCAGACAGGAGAAACAGCCTGTGCAAAGGCTCTGAGGCACTGACCATCCGAGGGCATCCACAGAATGGAAAATAGGGCTTTAGCCTATTGACAGGGAAAGGGACCTCAGAAGGGCGTGGTCAGATTCACAATCTGAAATGCTGCCTCGGGCTTCTGTGCCCCTGGCAGGAGGGTTGCGTGCAGGGGAGGCAGCCTGGCAGGGCTGGAGCCTGGCTGAGGATGGGTGGGCTCAGTGATGGGGAGGGCGCTCGGGGAGCTGATGGAGCCTCCTTCCAAGCTCTTCACAAAACCCCCTCATGCCGTTCTGCCCTTCCCACCCCCACCCTACTGCCCCCACTCGCAGGCACTCAGTGGAGCCTGAGTGCATGAGCCAGGAAGGCAAGGCTGTGTCCTCCTCCCTTCCCTGGTGCTTCTCGCCCCCTTCATCCCCATGCAAACCCCTTTCGGGCTGATGTTTCTACAGTCAGGCCTTGCCCCAGGGTGGCTCAGCCCCCACCCCGCTGACGAATGGCTTCTGGCCACAGTGCCTGCTCTCCAGGGACTTCATTTCTCCCAGGTCCCCAACTTTCTCATCTCGAGATCCTTCCAAAGCCCCAATTCTGATGGTGTCACACCCCTGCCTAAAACCTATCAATAGCTCCCTATTGGCTGCAGAATTAATACCCCACTCTTCCACCTGGCCTAAAAATCTTCCATAGGCAGATCCCATCCACCTCATCTCTTCACACTACCTCTAAGCAATATGGAATTATTTTTGTTCCTCTGAACACATCACACTACTTCACATCTCTGTGCCTTTGCTCAAGTTGGTCCTTCTGCCTGGAACACCCTCTGCCTCCTCTTGAGCTTAACTCTTTCAAGCCTCAGAACTAAGGTCACCTCTTACAGGAAGTCTCCATTGATCTCACCTCCATGTAAAATCTGGATGGAGTATTTCTGTGTGTTCCCTGCCCCCAGTACTTGAATCCATCATGGTAGACGTCACCTTGTGTCGTTATTATCTGTTAATATGTCTTTGCTTCTCATTAGAAAGAGCTTTGGAGGGTGGAGCCTGTCTTGTTTCTGAATGGGAGCCCAGTAAGGGGTGAGGCTCCACAGAATGTAGGGCTGAGGATGTGATGAGTGAGGCAGAGGCTCAGGGAGGGGGTTATACGGATGGAGCTTACTGGGGGGCTTGATAAAGTGTGGGGAGCAAGACAGGATAGGAATGAGGAGTTACGGGGGGTTGGGTGAAGGTCAATGCCAAGGGAGGGGAACTCTCCATGACCCAGAGGAGGGCTGACCTTTGTTTGGGGGTGGTATCTAGTCTTGGAGGAATTAGACTCGGTGAGAGAGCCCGGAGTTAAGTGGGTGGGGGCAAGGGCAGGGCAGGGGGGGTGACAGGAACTGACACCTCGCTGAGCGTGTTGAGGCCACATGCTCTCCCAGGAGATGTGCCCATTCCTGGTGCCCTGGGCACATCCCCCGGGAAGATCCGGCATCCTTTAACTCAGCTGTGAGCTTAGTTTAGACCTACACTTTTTCCTCGACTGGGCCCAAATAGACTTTAACTGGCCTGTTTGCCTCCCATCTCGAGCCACCTCCCCTCGCCCTGTCCTGCAGCCACACCACACTGCTCCCCTAATTCAGACCTCTCCGTGGGTCCTCATTACCCACAGCTCAAGTCAGGTCAAGGGCCAGCTCCTCAGCCTGGCGGGTACCAAGCGCTCCACCCTCCGACCTCTGCCCACTTGTGCGGCATCGCTCCCAGGATGCTCCCTCAGCCCAGGCAGCTTTCGTTGCTCTACCCTGATGGGCATTCAGCTTTTTGTTTTAACAGCACAACCCTTCTTTTCAGTAGAAAAGAGCATCCACGTACAACACAGAATGAGCAGAGCGGCTCCAGTGAAAACCTCAGGGCTCCCTAGAACTGCACCCAGAAACCACTCCTCTAGCTACCCCTAGCTGCACCCCATTTCCTGCACAGTCTGTGCCGCGTCCCAACTCCTCACCTTCGGACAGGCTGGTCGCCTGCCTGGAGTGCCCTCTGCCTCCCCCACCCCCCCACTCCCTTGCCTGCACATCAACTTCATCTTTAAAATCACATCTCAGGAGTCACTCCCTCTGGGCCCTCGCAGCCCTCGTGGTTCCTTTCCACATCCTCCACGCCAGGTTAAATTGCCTCTTCCCCCTTCACCCACGGGCTCCTCATGACCCGTCTCTGCCACCCGGGGCCGGGCTCTGGGGGTTCGCAACGGGCGAGTGGGGAATGGCCCAAGGAGTGAATGGGGCTTCAGCCAGGGAAGAGGGATTCTACAGATGGTTAGTGGCGGAGGGGAGGAAGGCTCCAGTTGGAGGACGGGGCAGTGAGAAGGGGCAAAAAGGGGAGTCCAGAGAAAGACAAATATGATATGATATCCTTACATGTGCAATCTAAAAAAGTGGTACCAATGAACATATTTACAAAACAGGAATAGAGTCACAGCTGTAGAAAACAAACTTATGGTTACCAAGGGGGAAGGGGAGGGGAGGGATGAATTGGGAGATTGGGATTGACATATATACACTACTATGTATAAAATAGATAACTAATAAGGACCTGCTGTATAGCCCAGGGAAGTCTACTCAGTGCTCTGTGGTGACTTGCACGGGAGGAGAATCTGGAAGAGAGTGGATTTATGTACACGTGTGGCTGGTTCACTTTGCCGTGAGGCGGAAGCTAACACAGCATTGTGGATCAACTATATTCCAATAAAAATTAATTTAAAAAACGGGGAGTCCAGCTTCTGGAAGAGTCAGGGTTCAGTGAAGGAATGCAGGCTTCATGGGGGGCAGGACTGAGTGAAGGGACCCAGGAATCAGATGGGAGAAGGGTCTCAGTAAGGGGAGGGGCACTCAGTGAGAGGCATGGTGAGGGAAAGATGGCTCCGTGATGGGCAGGAAATACAGGTGGGGAGGCGGTCAGCAGAGGGCAAGGGCCAGTGAGGGTGAGTGAAGAGAGGGTTAGGGGAGGGGAGGTGTCCTCAGTGAGTGGGACAGGAGGAGGACGCCCTGTCAGGGTTTAGGACTCACAGCTAAACTTCTCCCCTCTCTGCAGGGACACCATCTCTCAGACCTAAGATCACACATTTCTGGGCTCAAAACTGGTGTGTGGCTCTGGATCAGGGCTATACTGGGTGGCTTCTGGTGGCCCCACTGGCATGCAGTCACGGGATGGCAGCGTCGACAGACCTGAGGCTCATATACACAGCAAGCCTGCCTCTGCCCCCCAGGCTGCCCACTGCCCTTGCACGTGCTGGGGGCCAGAGCAGCCACACGTGCTGTCTCCATCCTTTCTTCCCTCCTCCACTCCCATGGAAACCCTGGGGCAAAATGGTCCACACGTTGTTTATACAATAATGACACGCATCGAAAAGAGCGGATATATGTATATGTATAACTGATTCACTTTGCTGTATACCTGAAACTAACACAACATTGTAAATCAACTATACTCCAATAAAAATTTTTTAAAAAGTGCTTTCTGGTGGCGCAGTGGTTGAGAGTCTGCCTGCCGATGCGGGGGACACGGGTTCGTGCCCCGGTCCAGGAAGATCCCACATGCCACGGAGCGGCTGGGCCCGTGAGCCATGGCCGCTGAGCCTGCGCGTCCGGAGCCTGTGCTCCGCAACGGGAGAGGCCACAGCAGTGAGAGGCCCGCGTACCGCTAAAAAAAAAAAAAAAAAAAAAAAAACACGACATGCATCCTGACCATACAGAGCTTGATATTTCACAAAGGTTTCACAATATGTGTACCTATTATCTCATGTAACCCTCACTGTATTCCTATACAATCACACTTGCAGCTTTATGGTTATAATTTCACAAATATTGCCTAGCAACGTCTACCCCCATATCCCCCCCGAGCCTCTGTCCATTTTGGACCCTCGTTGCATCTTGAGTCTTTCCCACACCTCTCCCCAACCTCGTCGCATCCTTGATGGTGATCGAGGATGTCTGTCAGTGACACCGTTTGGTAATAAACACTGGGCTAAATGCTGTCGAGGCTGGGAGATGTGGCTCTATCAAAAGTGGGCACATCAAAATCGCTGCATTTGACTGGCTGTTGCTGGGAGTGGCCCATTCTGATGGCCAGACCAGTACTTTTCTCTTTTTTTAGTGCAAGAGATGAACCCAGGTCTTCTGACCCCCCCCCCGGTGTAGGTGAGTGTGCGGCTCACCAGTGGAAGCGTGACCACTAGTGCACATCACATGAGAATGAGTGGCCTCTCGCATTCTTTCTCTCCTCTCGGAAATGCAGGAGACTGATTATAAATCACTAAACCGCATCTGGCCCGTGGAGTCCAAAATACTGGCCACAACAGATGAGAAGGGAGGAAAATCAAGGCCTCACTGCTGATTGAACCTAACCGTCTCTAATTGTTTGTTAAGCCAGGGATTTTCAGCTTCACCAGTTCTCTGAGCTTCTCTCTCTGGGCTGGGTTCTGGCCTTGGCCACTCCCGTGGAGACCCAACCAAACTCCACTGCCTTTCAACCTTTCCTGGCGGACCTCGGTCGGAAGGCCTCAGAAGTGAAGCAAGAGATGGTCGGACTAGACTTCAGAGGAGCTGTCTGCCTGGGGGCGTGACATCTCTTCCGGGGGATGCTGAGAGACAGATAGGCTTGGGTCGGGCCTCCACCCCACTCCCTGGCACTGTCCCTCACACGCAGTGGCCACTCCCACGACACGATGGCAGGTACTGAACCCCCATCCCTGGAGGCATCAAGTGGAGCATGGGGGACCTGCTCTCAGGACTGCCTAGGATGGGATCCTGGGAGGGACGGCGAGGATGGTGGGGACAGGTAAACTCCTTCAGGCTCTGTTTTCAAGAAGACTGGGCTCACAGGGACCAGGAGACCTGGGTTCCAATACTGACTGTGTGTCCTTTGGAATGTCATCTCTTCCCCTTTCTTAGCCTCAGTTTTCCCATCTGTACAATGACAGGATTTAATTTTTTTAGGCTGTGAAGACCCTTTCCTCCAATGACATCTTACGTGGAATCTTCCCAAAAGCAGGGAAGAGGGAAGCTGCTCTGGTTTGAAGGTGGGGGGGCCAGCCTCCCGCCCATGGCCTCCCCTTCACCCCCCGGCACACATCTCTGAATCCCACTGGGCAGGGTTAAAAACCACTGCAGTGGACTGTCCCACGACCTTCTCTGCTCCATTGTTTCTGCCCCGTGATCTGGGCAGGGACGTCTGTTGCCCACCACGAGGCTGTGTGGGGTTCCTGGCCCCGAGGGGTTAAGGGCTGCACTTCAGACGCCACTAAAAGAAAGGAGCCCTGAACTCCTGTCCATAAAGGGGGGACACAGCACCCCAGGAGCACCGGGCCGGGAAGCACTTCCATGGATACCACACAAAGCTGGTGTTATATCAAAGGGCAGAATCCACAAACTGGACCCTCACAAGAGAGGGGTTAATCTAGAAAGCAGAGTCTACAAAGGGGAAAACAGACAGAGTGAGTAATCTACAGAGTGGGTAATCTCAATAAATTAATCCACAAACTGGATAATCCACAAACAGGATAATCTACTGAGTAATGTAATAGACAAAGTAGAAATCTGCAATGGTCATCATAGAATGAAACGACCAAAGGCCCTAGTCCCCAGACAGCACCCTCACCACCACCACTCCCAAGGCCCACGGTGGTCCAGCCGCATCCGTTACTCACTCCGCCTCTGCCTCTTCCCCTTGATCCCCCGGCTGCCGGCAGCGAGATGCATCCAGCTCAGAACCAGGGCCACCACACACAGCCCAAGCCGCATAGTCACTCGCCAGCTCAGGCCCCTGGTGGGAGGGGTGGTCTCTGGGGGGTGGATGGCACGGGGCTCTTGCTAACGCCTCCGGGGCTGGGTCAGCAGCAGGAGGCCCAGGCCTGGGCTGTATCCCAAATCCACCATAATCTCAGCTGGGGACAGACAGGGTGTGGGGAGCCCACTTCTCCATCAGCCCATAAGGAGGTCCAGAGAGCTTTCCTCAAAGGCACCTTGGGGTGTCACATGGGAGAACTCTTTGTCCTTTAGCAGGGACACCTCCAAAAACCAACCTGTTGGGGGAGGAGAGAGAAGGGTTAATTCTGGGGAAACATGGGGCCCCCCAACCTATGCCACCTATGCTCCCATGCGGTCCCCTACCCAGGAGACTGTGAGAACTCAGAATGTTTGGACATTACAAGTTACCCACCTGGCGCCCCTGTAGGAGAAATCTGCTCCTCTTCCTATCTTGTAAGAGTCCCTAACATGGGATGGGAGTTGGCTACCCAAGTAGTTGGAATATGGTGGACACTCAAATCAAACTTGTGGATCACTGGAAACCAGCTGCCTGGTTTCCGACCTGCCCAATGTTAGGAAGTCCTTCTTTAGGTCTACCCTACAGACTTCATGCTGCAGTAACATCGTGTCTCTTAAAGAGCAGCTCTCTCTGTCCTTCTGTGAGTGACCCTTCAGCCTTCTCTCCCCAGTGCTGAGTCACCAATGTGCCTTTCACCTGCCTGGAGCTAGAGCAGTGGCTCCCGACAAGCTGGCAGACCCTGCATGGCCCTCTGGGCTTGGCGGGAGAAAAGGAAGTAAGGCTTCCCCTGGCCACAGAAACTCTGACACAGCAGGCCCTGCGGGCCTGGCCTTTGTGAAAGGATAAAAGAGGCAGCGACGCCCGCCCTGGCCAGAGACACAGAGAATGGGGATAATCCCCCTGCCCAGCGAGAGCCAGGTCTGTGGACCCGCTGGCCCGGGTGATGGGGGCAGGGGGAGCTGGTCCCTCCCCGGTGAAATGTGTCTGGGAAGTTGGAGCCCAACCTGGGAGTCAGGGGACGAAAACCCACTTCCCACTCACAGTATCGCACACTTTCACAACAGATGCCTGCACGGCCATTGGCCCACACACTTGCTGCACACACACCCACACCCACACAGGGACGGGAGGAAACAGAGAGCCTTAGAGAAGCTTTGTAGATGCCAGAGAAGCATCACCCTCCCACCGGTTGCTTAAGATGCCCTTGGACAAGTCACTTAGCCTCTCTGAACCTCAGTTTCCTCATCTATGAAATGGGGATAAATATTTCACAGGTTTGCTCTGAGAGCCGGCTGAGTTTTGGCTTAACGAATGAGAAAGCTGAAATGCTAGAGCGGAGGTGTCCCTCCCAACCCCGTCCCAATCCTTTCCCCCTTCGCCTCCAGGGAGGCCCCAGGAGAGCCCACCTGCATGGGAGATAAATCATTATCCCACAAGGGAGTTCAGCACTCCCTCCTTGGCCTCTCCCACCGGCTTTGAAGGCCAGACACACTCAAGTGGTTAAGCTGCTTGTGAGAAGTGTTTACATGAGACTGATGGATCCCACCTGGTGCTGTGGCCAGAGCCTGCGGAGATGCCCCCAGCCACCCCCAAGCGCCCCGTCAGCTGCCAGCCCCTACCTGCCCTTCCAGTACTCCCTGCATGAACCGCCAGAGCCTTCCCGCCTTCTCCAGCCCCCACCACACACTTCCATCACCCACAGATTGCAGACGTCTGGCTGAGCTTATCAAACCGGGGTCTTCAGCTCCAAGTACACAATCCCAGACGCTGGCCGTAGAGTATGATGGTTAAGGTCATAAACTTCAGAGTCAGACTGCCTGGCTTTGAATGTTGCCTCTGCTACTCATTAGTTGTTACCTTAGGCTAGTTGCGTAGCTGGTCTGAGCCTCAGTTTCTTTATCTACAAGAGGGTGGTTGTTGTTTTTAGAGCTTAAGTGAGTTAATACATGAAACTGCTCAGAACGGTGCCTGGCACATAGGGACTCAGTAAATGCTGTATTTTCTATGACCAAGACTGCATTTTGTGTCCACCTTCTGATGGCCATCTAAAAAGCAATAGAAAGAGTTTTCATACCATCTGGATACTTATCTTAACACTGAGCACTCTTATGCCATTTCCATATTTGCATTTATCTTTATGGTTGATTGCCTTGGCCCCAGTGATCACTCAGAGTGATAGGGTTAAACTTTAATGGTGGCCTGTCTCAAACTGAGGTCTAAGGACCCCTGGCAGATGCATTCTCAGGGTGCCCTGAGTCCTTAAACTTGACAAACACTGGAGGAAGACCGCATCGGACAAAGCTGGTGTTAAATCCTGAGTGTGTGAGGCTTTGGTCTCACTGTGTGATCAGTAGCCCTGGGTCCTTGGGGTAGAACAGGTCTATGCATCTCTGCACTCCCTCTACCTGCCCGGCACGGTGCCTGGTACTTCAGAGTTAGTGCACAGCAAATGTTATCACCCTTCCTCTCCCTCCCTCTACTTCCCCCTCAGTCCTCCTGGGTCTTAGCTTTCAGTCTGGTCCTTGCCAGGGAGGATCTTCCAACCCACTCCCACCAGTATCCCCATCAAACCATGATCTCAGCAGGGAAATGGGGAGGAGGCTGCAGATCTGAATGTCACTGGAGCAAGTGGCACTGGCCTTCCTTGCCCATCACTGGATAGGAAGAGTTTCAATACAGAATCAACCCTGGAAAGGAGCTAAGAGTTCATTCTATCAGGGATACAAGCAACAAATAGGAGGGACACTGGGTGTGGAGAGGGTGAACTGGAGGGCAAATGTCCCATCCAAAGGGAGCATCTGCTCTTCCATTCCAACTGACAGTTCATAGGCAGAAATATTGGTTCCACGTTGCTAGATCTTCTGATTTTTTAAAAGAGAAGTGGAAAACTCTGAATTTTATGTGATATCTGATTTTAAAGGCAGGACAGGTCTCAGACTAGGAATGCTGCAGTACCAAGCCCCAGAAGGTCACAGGTCCCTGAATCCACATCCTTCCAGAGAGGAGGTCCCTGCCCCCTCCCCCCACCCCATCCCCACACACACATATGCAGTGGGTACACACACACAGACAACCTTGGACCAAGGCTGAGAGAGGGGATAGGAGCTAATGACTCTCTTCTAAGTAGCCTGTCTCTTTTCCCTCGGTTCCTCTGACCCTTTGGCTACATGGCACAGGCAGGTCCTATTTGGAGGCCCATCACTCTGCACCGGCAGAGCCAGCAATGGGAACTGCTGGCAGTGATCAAGGTCTCAGGCATCCATGGGGGTGAGGAGGGGCATGTTGTCTCTGCCAGGGTCGGGGTGAGGGATTCACATTCATGACGTGCCTGCACCACCTGCCGTGCGCCAGGCCCTCACTGACTCCTCACCACAAGGCTAAGAGGAAAGCAGAATTACTCCCACTTTATGGGCACGGACAGGTTAAGGGTCTTGGGGTTACAAACCTAGTCAGTGAGCGAAGGGTTTGCTGCTCAGGACTGGGGATCTGGAGGGCAGAGCAAAAGGCGCAGGGAGCGGAGGGGTGTAGGGCACAACCCAGCTTGGGGAAAGGGTGGAAGGCAGAGGCAGAGGCTGGGGCCCAGGAGAGAGGCCCCACGTGCTAGGTGGTCCGAGGAGGGGAGGACAGACTGGGGAGGGGCGCACGGCTAGGGGTGGTGCTGAGGGCGGGGACTCAGTGCCCCCAGAAGTCTGGATAAACTTTCACCTTCTTCCCTGCAACTCTATTTGGATAAATCGGTACCCGGTCCGGGGCCGGATACAGACCCAGAAATGTAAACCATCCAGATAATTTCTCCTTAGCCCTCCCCAGGACCAGCTACGGGTGGAGAGGGCTGGCTGGCGGGGGCAGAAGGATTGCTGGGCTGGGGGCGGGACCTAGTACGTGCCGGCCCGACCTGTCGGGATTAGCGTGTCTGCCGGAGCCAAGCCAGGTGCTGGGGCCGACCGTCCCCCCGCCCCCCAACGCCAAGGGCAGCGGGGAAGGGCTCCTTCGCGCCCCTTCATCACGACTCCAAGCGCTCAGAGCCTTCCTCCGTATTATCGGGAGAGGCCCAACAGGTGCAGGGGGAGGGGAGGTGGACCTGAAGTCCCCCTGACTGCCCCCCAAAATCCAAGAGAACTCTCCAAGTCCAATAGGTGGGTTTCACAAGAAAACCCTTGCCCCAAGCTCGCGCACCCGGAATCCGACCCGGCCCTCCTGGGAGCCGTGGGTTAACAAACAGCCCCCATCTTTCCCCAACCAAGCAAGACCGTCTGTCCCTCAGCCCCCCGAACCCGCGGGACAGTGAGCCGCGCCACCCCGCAGCGCACCGTGGGGGCGCGGCACACACCGCCTGCCACGTCGGACCCGGGCCCGGGCTGCGGCACTGGGGGTGGTAACTAGAGGCCGTGGGACTCGGGGGAATCCGAGGCGAAGACACCAGGAATCAAGAGCTTCTGGATCGGGGGTGCTGGACAATAGGTCTGGTGGATTTGGGGAGTTCAGAACTTCGAGTGAGCACGATCACCGGGGGCTGCCGGGTTGAGGGCAGCCCGAGGCAGCACCGCGAGGAGGCTGCCCACTGGCTTAAGGGATGCCGGGGGTGGGAACGGCAGGATTCGCAGGAGGGACTCCAGAAGGTGCCCTCCCCCGCCCTCGCTGACCCGACAGCAGTCATAAGTCCCCTTGCTCTGGCGGTCTCCCCGCCCCCCCTCCCCCCGCGCTCAGCTCGGTCAAGCCCAGATGAGAGGGCCCACGGCGACCCAGGTCCCAGTGGAAGGGGGCGCTAGGGAGGAGGACGGGGCAGCTCCGTGGGGACTCACCTCCGCGCTGCCAGCCGCGGCGGGGGCAGGCCCGGGAGGGGCGAGGGCGCGGCCGGCTCACCCGCCCGCCGCGGAACTGTCCTGGGCGCCCAGCGCGCCCGCGCTCCGCCCGCCGGTTTCCAAGTTGCTCAATCTGCGGGCGGCTCACGCCCTCCGGGGCCAGCGCCCCACCCGGCGCATCGGTCCTCCGGGGCGGTCCGGTCCGGCCCTCCTCTCCACAGTGCCCCACTCGGCCGATCCGCTCCCGGCTCTCTGCCCGCGCCGGGGCTCTCCGTTGCGCCTCGGCTCCGCCGGAGCTCCCAGCCGGGAGAGGGGCTAGTCCTCCTAGCGCACGAGGGAGGGAATCCCCCCCGCCTTTGCAGTCCCACCCCCGAGCCGGCCCCCCTTCCCGGGATCCGCAGCAAAAAACGGACTGGAGCGCCAGGCCCGGGAGTTCGTAGCCCCCCTCCCGCGCGCACTTGCCCCCAACTGGGGCGCTGCGCTTGGAGCGCAGGGCGGGCACCCGCACACTTGGTCTGGACCCTGGCGCAGACCCTCTGTCCTTGTCTCCTCCCCTTCCCCCACTCCGCATCCTGGGGATTCCACGCAGCCGGAGCACCGGCTGCAGCTCCAGGCATCTTGGGGTCAGAACAGGGCCGGGGAGCCTCTCGAAACCTCAGTTTCCCCATCAGGAACCTGGAAAGTGACAAGGAACAGGCTCAACGGGGCCTGTGGTCCTGGCCACGCCCTCCTCTTCTCAGAGTCAACTCTTCATAGCATCTTCCCAGTTCAGAGGAAATGTGAGGCTATAACGTCCCGGGAACCCAGGTGAGGACCCTCCACTGGGACCTGGTGCAGGAGAGCGAGGCCGATTTTGAAATAAGACGGAGATTCAAATCCCTGCTCCATTACTTACCAGCTGTGTGGCCATGCCTAAGTTACTTAACCTCTCTGAGCTTCAGAGTTCTCATCTGTTTTTTAGGGGCAGTGAAATGAAGGGTGCAAATGCCCGGTAAATGGTAGGGACCCTATGCATGTTTGTGGACTGGGTCTTGAAGGGCTGCAGGCACCTGCAGTGACCCAGATGCTGTTGAAGTCAAGCCTGAAGAAGGGAGGGAGGGAAACACTTCTTAGGGTGGCAAACAGCTGTTTTCCAGCATTTCAGATTGGGTAAAGGGAAATGGGCTAAAACTATAGTTAGCAGGAGTTAAGTTAGAGCAGAAAAGCTATACTGATGGGGGGGGAGGGGAGAGGGGAGGGGGTAGGAGTAATCAAGACAGGCTGTGGAATCTCCTTCTCAGGAGAGGAGGGGGGAGCCCTAACTATGGAGACAAGGGAACAGGGTCTTTTACAGTGACAGGGGCATGGATGGAGTGACCTCTGGTGTGTCCTGATGGCCAGGGAGCAGAGCTGGTGGATGGCCAGAGAAAGTGGAGCGGTTGGGTCCCAAATACCAGGGTTTGGGCTCATTCATCCAGATCCTTGCCAAGTTTGCAGGGGGCAAACAGCCATTTCTGAGTTGGTCCTGGGCCCCCTCCACCCCTGCTCTCCAGCCCCTCCCCTCTCCCCTCTGCCCTGAGCCTTTCCTCCATCTCACCGGCCCTTGGCTCTGCTCTGTGCCTAATCAAACAGCCCCAAATGCCGAAAACTCGATGTTTATTTTATTTTATTTTTTTACACACTTGCATAACTCCCTGACAAGCCACGCCAGGCGTTGGGCTTTTTGTTTGGTTTTATTTAGTTGCATTTAGGGGAAAAAAAAGAGAGAGAGAGAGAGAATGAATAACACAAACCACCCAGCCCCAGAAGCTGTCCCAGGCCAGGCAGTGGGTCGGGTTTCCTGCCTGAGGAAAAGTCTGTGGGAGTTGGGGGGCCTCGCTACTAGGCTCAGGAATGAGTGAGAAAGGGAAGAAAGCCACTTGGGTGAGAGAAGATAATGGATTAGAACCATGTGACAAAAATGGATGAATGAGAAAGAGAATTTCTTGTGCACCTAATATATGCCAAGCACTGTGCTTTGCATCTAAATTCCATTACCTAATTTTGCAACCATTTTACTTTCTTTTTTCTTTTTCTCACAAATGTGAATTCCAAGCCTCAGAGACATCAGGTAATTTGCTCAGAGACACACAGCCTGTAAGTGGCCAGCCCGGTTCCCATTATGCTAAATAACTTGTAATTTCCCTGAAAGAGTCATGGTCCCCTGGGTTTGCATATGCTGGTCATTCTGCCTAGAAATGCCTTCTTCTCTGGCCCTTCTCTTACCATCCTTCAAAATGTTTATGTGAAGTTTCACCCAGCCACATTGCACATCAGCCTCCGGACCTCGTGTAGACCTATTCATCACTCATCACTGGCTGTGGTCATCTCTCCCACTGCAGTGTGAGCCCCTTAAGGGCGAAGGCTGTGTCTGATTCAGCCTTATGATCCCAGCACCATAAACATACTTAACTGATGTTTGGTAAACTGAACCCCTAGACAGCCAGGATTGCATCTTTTGTAGCTCCTGCAAGCTTATTCAGATGATGTCCCAGGTCACTGTTACTATTCACCCAGGCCAAGATCATCATTCTCATTAGAAGACCTACGGTCAGTGGACTCAGGCCAGGGCAGTAGCTCCTAGAGATTAGTGAAATTCTTTGTACTTCATGTCGTCCTCTACCAGGCAAGAACCATTGTACCACCTGCAGTGTCAGTATCAATATACTTTTAGCTACAAGTAATAGAAGACCAGCTCAAAATGGCTTAGAGAGCAGGGTGGTGTATTATCTCATGTATCAGGAAGAGCTGAGGTAGGAATGATCCAGCAGCTGAGGAACCACACACATCAGATTCTGTCCTCTAATCTCATTCCACCACCCTCAGTATGTTGGCCATTAGCCTCATGATCACAAAATGGCTGCAGCAGCTCCAGGCACTACATCTTCAACCAAGTCCAGCAATAACTTAAAGAGTTACGTGGCACTCTAAAATGGTTAAAAAAATAACACTGTGTTATTTTATCCCAATTAAAGAGAAATTTAAAAGAGCTAACTGGATCACATGCCCACCACTGAACCAACCAGACAAGAGGGATGATGCTACTAAAATTAGCTTAGACCAGTCAAGATTTACCTGAATTATGGGGGGTAGGGTGTTCACAGACAAAAGCAAAACTCTGACAGCACTGAAGAAGGGGAGATGGGCTTTTGGGTAGGCAACAAACAGTCCTTGTGATCACACTGTGACTCAAAGAAAAGATGACTTTGTTATTGTCAATTTATTGCAGACTCTCCTGCAAACCTTAGTCTCCGTGACCCCATTGTCCTCTGAGATCTTGTCCTCTGCCTCTCTTTCATGGAGGCAATATAGGATAGTGGTCAAGTGCACCGACACTGGAATTAGGCTTGTCTGAGTTAGAAGCCCATCTCTAGCACCAACTAGCTCAATGTCCTTGGACCAGTCACTTCACCTCCCTGAGCCTCAGTGTCCTCATCTGTAAAATCAGTATAGTAACACTGCCTGCTCCACCACAGTTCTTATGGGCCTAACATAAGGAAATGCATTTAAAGAGCTCACTGCAGTGCTAGGAATCTTAGTATTTAGTTCATGCTGGTTTTTTATAATTAGCTATAATTTTGTCCTGTCATTCATAAATATTAACTGCTTTTGTATCCCAGGCATTGGGCTGGGAACGGAGGATAGAGAAATGGATATAAGGGAATTCCCTGGCGGCTCAGTGATTAGGGCTCAGCACTTTCACCGCAGTCCTGTAAGCCGCATGGTACAGAAAAAAAAAAAGAGAGAGAGAGAAATGGATATCATACTGTCCCCCTAAGGCACTCCTGGTCTAGTTGGGGAGATAGATTTATGAAACAAGGTAGATGAGGAAGAGTGATGGCACAAAGAAAGGGGCAATCGTGGCTCCTTGAGGGCATCAGAGAAGCTTCTCCAAAGAGGGGATGCTTGCTTGAAAGACTTGGCATTTTCTAGGCACGTGAGATGAAAAAGGCATTCCAGGCAGAGGGAATGGTGTGTGCAAAGGGCCAGAGGCCTGATGCATCATGGTGCCCTTAGAGGTATAAGTTCATCCTGCTTTGTGGGGATTTAGGATGAGAGACGTGGGAAGGAGGGCAGCAGGTGTGATCCTTCCAGAAGGGCCTCATGGACCAGGCTAAAGGACAGGGACTTTACCCTGAGCGCAGTGGGGTTTATGAAGTGGATAAGAGGCAGGATGGAGTCGTGCATTAGAAGGAGTGCCTGGCAGCTCTTGTGAAGGCTGGCTTTGAAGGGGAGAGTCTGGAGGGGGTGAGGAGCCCCAGAGAGGAAGGATGGGGGGGCAAGTTTCCTGCTCTTCCCCTTTCCTCTCTCATTCTCCCTTCCCAAGGGCCGGTGTGTCCTCTGGAAGCCTGCTCCCACCATAAACCCACCGTCGCAGAGTCTCTGCCTTGTAGGGAGCTTGGGCTCCCCTAACACACCTCTGGGATGCCACAGCCCCCACCCCGCTGGGTCTGGAAAACCCACTGATTCTCGCCCCGGGGCAGGGGTGGGGGAGCACGAGCCATCAGCCTCCTTCCCCTCGCCCGCCCTTCGTGGCCCTCCCTGCAGTATCCTGGGAAATTCCTGCTCTTTTCCATTCCTGCTGTTCTGCATCCCCCCTCTCCTCACCGGGGTTACCTGCCCTCCAGTAACTTCTTTGGTTACCCAGGACGCTGATGTCTGTCTCAAGGTCCTCTTCTCCATCGCAGGCACAAGCGTCATCTCAGGGACCTCACGCTCTGTGTCAATGCCATGTTCAGCACCTCCCGGACCTCCCAGACAGTGTCAATAGTCCACTTCAGCCTCCTGCTCACATGGCCACTCCCTCCTCTTGGTCTCACCCAAACTGGTCCATCCCTGAGATCCCAGACTCCCCTCACGGGCCCCCACCATACCCTCCTCCTCCCTCCCCCGCTAATTCAGATTCTTGACGTTTTGACTACTGGATAATGATTTCTGCCCTGGCCTCACCTCAACATCTCAACTGCCCTGCAAACCCTCAGCGCCTTCCCACTGAGCTCTGCAGAAGAAGCCCCCAGCTACCTGCCAGCCTCCACTGGGCACTCTGCCACCAGTGTCCCCCCCCACCCGGCTCAAGCCACCCAGGCCCACCCTCATCAAGACAGCTAAGACAGCCAAGAGTGACCCCTTCAGTGTCCTGCCTCTAAAACTAAACTCATGACCCAGAACCTCTTTCTCTGCTGATTTCCCCCTTCTTGGTAAACAGCAGTGAACCTGACAAACAGGAAACTGGGAGTGGTTTTTCATTCTTCTCCGTCTCTCACCTCCCACATCCACTCCATCGGCAAATTCTGTTGGTTCTACCTCCAGACCATTTCCCAAACCCACCTACTGCTTACCTCACTGCTACCCCTTTATGCCATCTATGCGGCTTACCTGGTCCATTGTAAGCGTCCCTGACGGCTTCCCCTCTATCCCTGCTCCCTCCCCAGCACAGGCTTCACACAGTAGCCGCAATAAACTTTAAAAATTATAAAGCAGATCCCATCACTTACTTCCCTGCTTAAACCTTCTAGTGATTTTCCATCACACTTAGAATAAAATCCAAACACCATCCCTTATAAGGCCACATCCCTCCGGCTTCATCTATTGCCCCTCTCTCGGCTTCAGCCTTACCGAGCTTCTTTCAGCTTCTTGATCACTCCAAACTCTTTCTCATCTCAGGGCCTTTGCACCGGTCCCCTGCCGGCTCATCCTTCCCACAGACCTTCACGTGGGCAGCTTCTTTTCCTCCTTCCAATCTCAGCTTAAACATCATTTTGTTGGAAGGGCCTTTCCTGACCTCTCCATCTAAGTAGTTCCAGTAACATTCCCTATCACAGCTTCCTTTCTGTTTCATTGGATGTTGTATTTTTTAAAATTTATTTATTTTTAAACTATAAATTTTAAACAATTTTTATTGGAGTATAGCTGGTTTAAAATGTCGTGTTAGTTTCTGCTGTACAGCAAAGTGAATCAGTTATACATATACATATATCCAGTCTTTTTTAGATTCTGTTCCCCTATAGGTCATCACAGGGTATTGAGAAGAGTTCCCTGTGCTATACAGTAAGTCCTTATTAGTTATCTATTTTAAATATAAAAGGGTGTGTATGTCAATCCCTATCTCCCAATTTATTTCTCCCCCGCTTCCCCCCAGTAGCCATAAGTTTGTTCTCTTCATCTGCGACTCTATTTCTGTTTTGTAAATAAGTTCATTTATATCGTTCTTTTAGATTCCACATATAAGTGATGTCATATGATATTTGTCTTTCTCTGTCTGACTTACTTCATTCAGTATGACAATCTCTAGTGGGCATTGTATTCTGTAATCATTCACTTGCTGGCTCCCCTGTGGGACTCGAGTTCCCATTGCTTGCATGTGAAGAGCCCTTCTTCCTTTCATAGTCCCTGCGTGGTCCGTTGCTAAGGTCACCAGCAACCTCCTAATCGCCACATTCTGTAACTCCTTTGTCTTCCTTTTCTATCTCTCTGCAACTTTTTTTTTTTTCTTTTGGCCCCACCCCCGCGGCATGCGGGGATCTTAGTTCCCAGGGATCGAACCTGTGTCCCCTGCAGTGGGATCTCAGAGTCCCAACCACTGAAACGTCAGGGAAGACCCTCTCTGCAGCTCTTGATACCCCCTCCCTCTTGGAAGCCTTCTCTCCACGGTCCTGGCTCCTGTTCTCTGTCCTTTGCCAACCTCTTCTCCCAGCCCTTAAGGGTTTTTCTTGGCCCTCTGTGCTACTCTTTGACCACGAACTAAAATAGATAAAAAAACACAATGTCTGATAGTAAGAAAAGTAAGTGTGATGGTTAATTTTGTGTGTCTACTTGGGCAGGCCATGGTGCAAACATTATTCTAGATGTTTCTGTGAAGGTACTTTTAAGATGAGATGAACATTTAAGACTTTGAGGAAAGCAGATTACCCTCCATAATGTAGGTGAGTCTCGTCTGATCAGTTGAAGGCCTTGATAGAATAAAAACTGACATCCACTGAGCAAGAAGGAATTCTGTCAGTAGATGGCCTTTGGACTTGAACTGCAACACCAGCTCTTCCTTGGGTTTCCACCTTCAGCTTATCCTGCAGATTTTGGACTTGCCAAGCATCCACAATTGTGTGAGCCAATTCCTTACACTACACACACACACACACACACACACACACACACACACAACACATTGGTTCTCCTTCTTTGGAGAGCTCCACTAATAGAGTGTTGACTAAATGTTAACTAAAAACCTCCTAAAGTCTTTTCCTTAGTGAGATCATCCTCACAGATTCAAACATGTTGGGGCTGAGAGTTCTAGTCCTGGGTTTGCCACTTTCTGGCTGGGTGACCTTTTCCGAGTCCCTTGACACTTCTAAACCTGTTTCTCCCACAGTCTTTCCCATACCAGTAAATCCAACTGCTGAAGGTAAAACCCAGAGGCATTCTGGATTGCCATCTCCTTACTCCCCAAGCTGTTGCACTTCTGCCTCCAGAGGGTGTCTGAACCCATGCACTGGGCTCCATCTCCTCTCCCATCACCCTGGTCCAGGCACTGTCATTGCCTGCCTGGTGATGCTGGACTCCTGGCTTCCCTTTTGTCCCCACAATCCACAGCAGCCAGGGTGATTTTTTTAAAAAATATAAATCAAATCATAGCACTTGTATGAGTTTCCTATTGCTGCTGTAACAAATTACCACAACCTCAGTGGCTTAAAATAACACAAATTTATTATCTTTACTCTTCGAGAGGCCAGAAGCCCAATGTAGGGCTGCGTTACCCCTGGAGGCTCTGGGGAAGACTCTGTTTCCTTGCCTTTTCCACCTTCTAGAGGCCACCCACATTCCGTGGCTCATGGCCCCTTCCTTGCATCGCTTTGATTTCTGGCACTGTCATCACATCTTGTTCTCTGACTCTGAGCCTCCTGCCTCCCTTTTATAAGGACCCCTGTGATTATACCGGGCCCACCTGGATGATTTAAGATAATCTCTCCATCTCGAGAGCCTTGACTTAGTCAAGCTGTGAAATCCCTTTTTCCAGGTCAGGTAACACATTCACAGGTTTTGGGGATGCATGTAGGAATCTCTGGGGGGCTGTCTACCATGGCACTCTTAAATCTTCCCAGTGCACTTAGAATTAAGGCCAAACACTTCCCCTGATTCACAAAACCCTTGGTGGCCTGCCCCTGCTCTCCGACTGCCCATGGTGACTTCTTGCTGTCCCCTGAGAGCCCCAAACTCAATCCTGCCGGACAGTCTATTTTGTTTTTCCCTCCGCGTTGAATGTTCTTTTCCCAGGTCCGTACATGGCCTGCCCTTCTTGTCATTTACGTCTCAGCTCAAGTGTCACCTCCTCAGAGAGGATTTCTCCAGCCTAAGTAGCTCCAACAGGCTGTTCTGTATTATTTTCTTCACAGCACTTTATTTCTGCCTGGTGTTTTCTTGTTTATTATTTGTTTGTTTGGTGTCTGTCTCTGCCATGGGAATACAGGCATCTTCAAAGCCAGGCTCTTTTCTCTCCGGTATCCCTAGCACTGGAACTCAACTAGTATTTGTGGAATGCATCAGTGAGCCTCAATTTCCCCATCTTTCCAATGGGTATGATAATACCTTCTGTCTTATCAGGTTACTTTGAGGAGTAAATGAGATAATAATAACTACCATTTTTGTTGTTGCCAGTAATGAGCCAAGCACTACACTAGGCACTTTACACTTAAGACAGAATGTTCATGTGTCAATTCAATGTCATTTGGTGGCAAAGAACAGAAACCCTCTTAAGCCAGCTCAAGGAAAATGAGGTTTACCAGAACGCTACAACTGATAATCTGGTGAGTATCCAAGGAGAAGAATCAAAACGCCGGAGAGATGGGCTGCCTTTCGGGAACCAGAAAGGTGACAGTCATCACTCTCGATCTGTCCCTCTGTGGGGTCACATGGTCCCTTATCACCACTTCTGTCTGTGCAGCTGTGCCTTCTCTCTGAAGACCAGCTTCTACAAGGCCACTTCCGTCCCAACCCGGCCTCAGCTCTCTGTGACCTAACAGCGTGGCTGCCCAGGATCTACTTCTGTCTCCCAGGGTCCCAGCCCATTCCAGGGAGAGAGCGTTCATGTGGCTGCCTGGGCACGTGCCTTCAGGAGGGATTGTGGGGAATTCCCTGGCAGTCCAGTGGTTAGGACCCGGCACTTTCACTGCCGGGACCCGGGTGCAATCCCTGTGCAGGGAACTAAGATCTCGCAAGCAGAGAGGCATGACCAAAAAAAAATTTCCTTCCAGGAGGGATTGTGGGTAGAGGACAATTCCAAAGTACGGGGTGTGACTGGGCAGACACTCCAAAACACAGCTGCCATAAAACAGAGTACTTAGCACGTTCTGGCACGTAGTACATCCTCAACGAACACTCTCCCTTCTCCAACTGCCCTGCCATCTTCTTAGTCCAGAGCCCTCTGTCTCCTTCGTATATCCATCTCCAGCTTGGTTCGCCTATCTTCACACCTGTCAATACTTCAAGCTGCCGGCCATCTCTCCAAATTCAACCTAGAAAAAGTCAGATTACTCCTTCCCTAGAAACGAGCCCAGCTCCCTAGTCCTCCTGTCTCTGACCCAGCTGACCTCTTCCAGGCAGCCCAGCTCCAAATCCCCACGCCTCCCGTCACCTGTCTCAGGGCTTCGGAAGGAGTCTGTACTTTCCTATCCTCTCCCCAGCCCCCGTGGTTAGTCATCTCTCCATCTCTTGTCTCCAGCACCAGAGAGTTAGTGAGTGTTTGTTCTCCCACAGCGTGGCAGGGCAAAGTGGCAAAGCCCAGTGCTTTGGAGCCAGGCTAAACCTGGGTTCAAATCTCAGCTCTGCCTGTTAATTTTGTGACCTTGGCAAGTCTCTTGAACTTGACAAGTTCTGTTTCCTCATGTGTAAAAACGTCGGTAATTATAGCTCCCCGCTTTACAGGGTTGTTGGGAGAACTGATAAGATGCCTGTAAAGCAGGCATATAGGTATTTTCTTAATGACGCATTTATGTGTGTGTGTGTGTGTGTGGTACGCGGGCCTCTCACTGTTGTGGCCTCTCCCGTTGCGGAGCACAGGCTCCGGACGCGCAGGCTCAGCGGCCATGGCTCACGGGCCCAGCCGCTCCGCGGCATGTGAGAGCTTCTCAGACCGGGGCACGAACCCGTGTCCCCTGCATCGGCAAGCGGACTCTCAACCACTGCGCCACCAGGGAAGCCCCCTGAAGTACCATTCTGAGTGGCTTCTATACGTGATGTGGTCAATGTAACAACATATATTTGCCACTCTTCCATTGTTAGACACTTGGGTGGGGAAATCCCCCATGATAAACAATGCGCAATGGACGTCACGTGTCCATAGGCTCTGCTACTGACGGGGCAGTCGCTTGAGGCCTGGCGTCATATACCTGTTGACTTGGTTAGTGCTCAACGACGCTGTGGTCTGGGTATGATCATCCTCATTGTACAGACAAGGAAACAGGGCATGGCCACTCAGGCAGCTCCCCTCAGGCGCCACAGCCACTAATGACACACCCAGGTTTGCATCCACGTCTCTGTGAACCGTCACCCGGCTCAACCATGTCAATCAGCGCCGCGGACACGACTTCTAACTGCACTGCTGCTGTGCGTGCTTGGAAAGTTCCTTGTCCACTTCGCCAACCCGCTTCCCAGCACACAGAACGGTGCCTGGTGCGTCATATATGTCTGAGAAATATTGAGTGATGGGCTTCCCTGGTGGCGCAGTGGTTAAGAATCCTCCTTCCAATGCAGGGATATGGGTTCGAGCCCTGGTACAGAAAGATCCCACATGCCGCGGAGCATCTAACCCCGTGCGCCACAGCTACTGAGCCTGCGCTCTAGAGCCCGTGTGCCACAACTACTGAAGCCCACGTGCCTAGAGCCCATGCTCCACAAGAGAAGCCACGCACTGCAACGAAGAGTAGCCCCCGCTTGCAGCAACTAGAGAAAGCCTTCGCGCAGCAACAAAGACCCAACACAGCCAAAAATAAATAAGTAAAACAAATTTTTTAAAAAATAATAATAATAAATATAGAATGATGAATGGAAAAGGTGGCTGTGTTTGAGGTTGTTCTCATCATGCTTTTACCTCCACTGGGTATTCTCTTTAAAGAAAAAAATAACTTTGCTAATTTGACAGGCAGAAGTGTTATCATTGCTTTAATTTGGGTTTCTTTGATGACTGATAAGATGGAATATATTTTACAAACATCTGCCATTAAACATTTATAATTTCTCTCTTGTGAATTAAAAAAAATTTTATTGAGGTATAGTTGATCTGCAGTATTATATTCTCTCCTGTGAATTTTGTATCCGTATCGTGTGCCCATTAATCTATGGAAGTCTTTGTGGGGTGTTTGCCCCTTAAGTTGTATAAGACTGTTAGATGGCAAGAATATTCATTATTTGCTTGTCATATCCATTGCAGCTATTTCTCCCAGCCTGTCCTTTGCCCCTTCCCTCAGATGACATTTTTTCCCATGGGGCTCCTGGGTTTGCATCCATTCTCTTGGTTAGGTCATGAGTCCCCAAGAGTAGGCAGCAACTTTCCCAAATCTCTCAGCTCCTTGTCAGGGGCCTGAGCACAGAGCAGGTTTCTAATGAATCGTTCTTCAGGGTCACACGACATTCAGTGTGCTTTGCAGACACTTGTTTCCTTTGATCAAAGGCGTCCCCACAGGGAAGGTATTACCATTTACATCTTTCTGATGACGACACTGAGGCACAGAGAGGCTAAGTGCCCTACCCATGAGCGGCCAAGCCTGGATCTGAACTCACACCGTCTAACTCAATAGCCCGTGCTTCCTCCGTCCCACCGAGATGCTGATGGCGGTTCAGTGACCAGCAGCTGGTACAGCCCTGAAGCCCCTTTTCCTTGTGGGCCTGTTGTTTTGCATGGTGTCCATGAGTGTGTGTGTGTGTGTGTGTGTGTGTGTGTGTGTGTTGCATGGGTTGAGGGGAGGGAATGAAATAAAGAAGCAGTTGGGGCTGAGACTGGATGGTGGAAGGTCTTGAATGCCAAACCAGGGTCAGACTTTATCCTGTAAAGGATACTCAGATTTTGCACTCATGTCCCTGCCCCTCCATGAAAACAAGGGCCAGCACTGCCCAGACTGCAGGGCCCACGATTGGTGGCAGAGCTGGAAGGATGTCAGGAAGCACCTGGCCATCAGCTCTCCTGTACCTCATGGAGGAGGGGACCAGGCCCAGCGAAGGGAGGTGAATTGCCCAAGGTCACTCTGCCACTTAGAGATTAGAAGCCAGGTGTCCCGATTCCCAGCTGAAGAGCGCATCTTCTATCACCCAGCCCCTCCAGGCAAAACCAGAGTGTCTAGAAGGAGATTGGGCTGAAGCTCTCATTCATTCATTCACTCATTTCATGTATTCAATTAGTATTTATGAGGTGCTTACTATACATCAAGTTCTAAACTAAAACAAAACAAAACTAGAAAACAATGACAGATAAGACAGACTTGGCCCCTCTCCTTGAGGGCAGCACAGATGAGGAGAGGAACAAGTCATGCAGCAATTACATTTCAGAGGAAAGGTGCACCCTTTGGGATGAATTGGAGGCAGTGGGACTCCCAAGCAGAGGTGGACAAGCCATAAAAATTCCTGGAGAAAATGACTCTCAACTGGGACCAGAGAGCACAAGTTGGTTAGGCCAAGAGCGGGAGTGAAAGGTTCATATTGAGAGCAAGAGCTCGTGGGAAGTCCCAGAGGCTGAAGGTAAGTCATCGTCAGAGACCCAGAGGAAGTAGGACATGGCCGGGCGTGCACAGTGAGGTTGGCGTAATGAGAGATGATGCTCCATAAGTCCCTGCAGGACTTACACAGAGCAAGCTGGACAACCAATGAGGTTCAGGTGCTCCGGTCCCTGGACTCTGTGGGGAGGGGATGGGCAATGGAGAGCCCTCACTCATCCTGCAGAGTAAACCTTCAGTTCAGTCTGGCCCAAGCAAGCTCAGGGGAAAGGAGGGTATTGGTGGAGGGGAGGGTGGATGGGGCAGGTAGATGAGTCAGGCAGGGGCTCATATGATGAGACTGGATCTGTTCATTGTGATGTGTGTGTCTGTGGATCTGCGTGCTCATCAGGGCTGTGTGTGTGCGTGTGTGTGTTTCTGTGTGCATAGGAGTCCATGTCAGTGCACGTGTCCAGGCACGTTTGCACACATGAACCCATCTGTGTTTGTCTTTGTGGGAATCAGTGGTTATGGGTGTGTACTTGCATCAGTGTGCGTGTGTGTGTGTGTGTGTGTGTCTGTACATATGTGTATGTGCTCTCATTTGACCCTAGCTCTGATGTACCCCTCCTTTTCGGGGATGGAAGGAGGAGGGTGAGGATTTGCTAACCCCCAGCCCAAGCATTACTCCCTGCCCCCTGGCTCCCTGAGCCTGTGCCCATCCCACTGCCCGCTCCGTGATGCACTCCCACCCTGGTGGCACCAGGCCGAGAGCTGACTTCTTCCAGCTTCTCTGTCAGCCTTCTCAGGACCCCATTTTGTCTGTGAAGAGTTGGACCCTGAGGTAGGGCAGACCAGGATCTCTGAGGCAGAAGCAGCTCAGGTTCACATGCATACACACACACCCAACACACACATGCACGGAAGTGTGTGCACACATACGCACACCATGCACAACTGAAAATATGCACACGCAATCACATCCTCTGGGCACTGGTCCAAGAGGGACAGGAGAAGCCAGCTAGGTCCAGTGTGCCCCAGAGAGGCCTGGGTGCCCTGTCCTGTGTCTTGTGTCTTGCATCCCGTGTCCAGTCCATATTCAGTGGGTGTCCAGGTACACTGATGCTGGGGCTGGTGGAGGGGCCAGTTTCTGAGTGCAGAGCAAACATGGGAGCCCTCACAGGTACCCTGAGGCACCCGAACACACAAGAACATCTATGTATGTTTATGAGACTTGTAGGGGCAATGCGCCCCATGCCGGGGCACCTATGCACACAGAGTAACTGTGGTCATCTGGGCCTGCTCATGAGTGAAGTGGACAGAGCAAGGGCTTTGACAGCCAGACAGGCCAGTTCTTCTATTTACCTGGCTGTGTGACCTTGAGTAAGTCACTTACCCTCTCTGAGCCTCCAGTAAAGACAATATAACATGGAGATAATAACTGCACCACCCTCATAGAGTTATGAGAGAATGACAAGTACAAACTCGCTCATTCAGTGTATATTTATTGAGTGCCTATCACTTACCAGGCACCATGCTAGACACTGGGGTTATAACACTGAACAAAACAGAAAAATCTCTGCCCTCATGGAATTACATTCTGGTACATGCAGGCTAACATGCACATTGCTCTGGGGCAAGGCCTGGCACACAGTAGGTTCTCAATAAATATTTACTTCTTACGCTCTCCCGCCACCTGATGTTAGTTCCCGAGTGAGGAGCACGGCAGGAGGCCCTCTACTGGCCCACTCTCCTCCCTCTGCAGGTTTTGACTCCAGCTCAAGTACCTGCAGAAGCCTTCTTCAAGGGTAGGAACAGGGAGGACGCACAGATGCAAACCCTGCAGATGTGCAATCGTTAAAAGCATAGCGGTAGCATGTGCAGCCCTTGGCCTTGGGATGGGGAAGGGAAGGAGGGCTATGTCCTGACTGCCCTCCCTGTGGCTGGGAGGAGAGATCTGTTTCAGAGGGCACTGGGCAGCTCCAAGCACCACCAGCACCACCTGCCACCCAGCAGCACCCCTCCTTCCCCAAGGGCCTACGGTCCTTCAGATTTGGGGGACTGACAGGAAAACTGGGGGAGCCAGGGAAGGCTCTTTGGGAGAGATGCTGCCCTTCCTCATCCAGGCAGACCCCCTCCTACTGAAGTGGAGGCCCAAATGGGAGTGTCTGCTGAAAGAAGAAGTTCCCAAGGGTGCAAAGTCGGGACAGGTCACCTGGCTTCAGGATGGAGTCTGAAAGCTCTCACTGAGCACCTACTGAGGGCCAGGCCTTTTGGTGGCCATGATCTCAATGGGTCCTCACCACAAAGCCTTTCCCCAAAGCAAAGCTTGGGGAAGTTAGATGCTTTGTCCCCAATCACGGCGCAAGTCAGCGGCTGAGAGGATCTGAACTTGGGTCTGTTCTGATTCCAAGAACAGAGGAGAGAAGAAGGAGGTGGCCCTAAAGCTTGGGCAGGGAAGGGAGGGGAGCTGGGGGGCCCCTGGCAGATGGGCTGTGACTCAGACCCCCCAACACACACATGTGCTGAGGTGGCTGCTCTGAGCTCATCGGGGTCTAACAAGGAAAACCCCTCCTCCCACCTGCTTTGGGGTCTGGAGCAAAAGGGCCGTGACTCACAGACAGCTGGAGGGTCAGCTTGGGGGAAGTGGAGCGAGGCATGGTGGGCCTCGGAGATCCCCTCTGCTTGCTCTCTGGTGGTCAGAGCTCCTCTGCCCCACAGCAGTCCACGGCCAGGCCCACCCTACCCGGGGCTCAGGGGAGCTGACGGAGGGATGGTCTAAGCCTGCCTGGAGCACCCCAGGCCGGAGCGGCCCTGGGCTGGTCTGGCTGAGCCGTGATGGAAGCCACCTGTGGTTGGCGGGAACAGGGGTAGATGGGAGGGCAGAGAGAGAGAGGGGCTCTTGTTTCCAAGTTCATGGCCCAGACCTGGGGGCTGGGGTTGGTGAACAGGAGGTGCCAATCAGTGGACCATCTGGGCAGAGAAGTCATCACCCTGACCTTTCACCCTACTGATCTGTGCCCCTCTCCCAGCCTCCCTTTTCCCTGGAGCTGCTTGAGAGTTCCTCCAGAGGTGGGGTGACCCGGGTGAGCACTGCCAGGCATTAGAGAGGCGCGTATCATCGCCCTGCCCTCCCCGCTCCGGGCCCCCAGAGTTGAGTGGGGCTGTCCTCCCCTCCCCCCTTCAATAGTGCTCCCGGCCTGCCTAGTAGCAGGAGAGGTGACTTTCTCCTTCAGCCCCAAGCCGGATGTCCAGCCCTAGGCCCTAGGAACCCAGACCACCCCTACCCGGCTGATCCCCAGCCCCGCCGCCAGGCATTCCGTGTGTAGCTGGGTGTGAGCGTGTGAATCAGCTGAGAGGGGAGTGCAAGTGTGCGCTGCGGCGGTGGCGGGGGTGCGTGTGAATGTGTAGGGAAGTGTGGGTGTCTTAAGGATTGTGTATGGGAAGGCTTTGCTCCTGAGTGCACGTGCCTTTGTTTACGCCTGCACGTGTGTGTGTGTGTTGGCCTGGGTTGCTGAGCACGCAGCCACGTCCAGCTGTATACATTTGGGGGGCGGGTGTCAAGAATTGCAGGACCTCAAGGTTCTCAGGGACCCTAGAGCTCTTTCAATCCCACCCCGTGCCCGTGTATTCAGCATAGGAGCAGACGTGTGTGGGGGTGCGCGTGTGAGTAGGGGAAGGTGGAAGCAGCAGTGGTAACAATGACCTGCGTTCTAGCCCGGGAGCGCCAGCTCGCTGCCAGGCATCAGGCCAGGTGCTCACGTGCAAGATCTGAACCAGCGTGATAGCCCCCTGAGAAAGGAAGGAGACGACATCCTTCTGTAAACAAGGGAACTGAGGCTCAGAGGACGGGCATGGTCCCTGGGCTCAGAGGGTCAGCGTCTAGACCGGAAGCCAAGACTTGATCCGGGTCACCCCTCCACCCCACCGGGGGGTTGTGAGGCTCACCCGCAACCTGTCAGGTGTTCAGATAGTGGAGGACCCGCGGCGGGGAGCTACGAGGGGACAGGTGCAGGGGGCGCGTGGGCATGAGCGCGCACGCTCGGGTGTGTGTGTCAACTGGGTGTGTTGGGTGTGAGCACATCTGTGGAAGCTGAGCAAGCACGAGCATGTGGAGTGAAAGTAAGTGGGATGTGAGTGTGGCGAGGATGCGGGGGTGGATTGTGAGGGTCTCTGGGAGGGAGGGGTGTGTGTGCCAGTCCATGTGCATTTGAGTAGGGTGTGTGAAACACATCGAGTTTTCCTTTTTGCTTTTAGTCTCTGACTTCAACCAGGAACAGATGTGTGAGCAGGCTAACGAATTGGAAACATCTGAAACAACTGTCCGAGCTGAAGTATAATAAATAGGGCTTTCATCACATTCCCTGGAAGGGGGTCGCTGGGGACCAGCTCCAGGGAGCATTTAGGGGGTTTGGGGGTTGAAAGTGGCTTGAAGATGGGTGGGTGGAAGAACAGACAGACCAGCCTCCCTTCTCCTGTCCCGGGAAGATGGAAAGAGAGAACTGCGCCTGGCCCCTCCTAGCAGCCACAGGCCTCAGTTTTCCTACCTGTGTACTGGGCTTGGTGTTTGTTCTGGGGTCGGAGACCTGGCACCCTAAGGAATAAGCATTTTTAATTTGGAAACAGGCTGACAGTTGGCCAGACATGGGGCTGAGGGTCATCAGCCAGGCCTGAGCAACCGTCAGACATGCTGGTACCCTGGCCCCCTGGCCCTGAGCTCCTTGGCCCTGGACTCTGTGCTCCCCCACGATGCACACGAGGCCTCCTCCTGGACTTCAGCCTTCCAAAGGGAGACACACTGTCGTTTCTGTGCCCAGATGTGTCACTTTGAAGCATCTGATAAGAAAATTACAGCTGGGCCGGAGGAGGCAGACAGGGGCTTGGAGAGGGGTACTGGCCATGGGGTGTCCTGGCAGGCCTCACCCTCACCCCTCACGATGGCTTCGTCCCAGGCCCACATCTGCCACAGCTGCAGACACACGGTCCTGAGCACTGCCCAGGGAACAGAGGCCCAGAGGCCTCATTCTGACAGGAGCCAGATGCAGCCCCCAGGAATTCCAGGGAAGGAGAGGTGGGAAGGGGTGAGACCCTCTGAGCTTGGGTCTCCAGCCTAGGCCATTGAGAGGCTGAGTATGGGAGGAGGTCAGACCACAGGCTCAGGATGGACAATGGTGGCCCAGAAATTTGGGCTCCAGGCATTTTGATCTCAGCTCCCAGGGGCGACATCTCAAAGGAAAGGGCCTTGCGGGCCTGTCCCCAGCCTGCCGGCTCATGCCTGGGTCTTTGTTCAGGGCTCCTCTGCAGTAGCAGCACAGAAACATTCCCATGACCCTCCAGAGCCAGCTGAGGGATAGGCTATCCTGAATCTACCACTGAGTCACCGCTAGCTGTGTGCCCTTGGCCACCGATGCAAGGGCCTCAGTGTCTCTCTGTGAAATGGGATACGTTAGCCCCCATCTCACAAGGTTGCTACAGAGATTCCGTGGGATGAAGTGTGTGTCCACTGCAGGAGCTAGAAAAAAATCAGTGCTCGGTCAATAAATAACGACTGAAGACTTACCCTGGGCCAGGCTCTGGCTAAACCCTGGAGCTCATAACAGTGATCTAGACATCCTGCCTCCAGGCCTTTACACACACTGTTCCCTCTGCCTGGAACACTCTGCTTCTGGCTCTTTACCTGACTATTCCGACTCACCCTCCAGGTCCTACCTTGAACATCCCTGCCTTAGGAGGCCCCCCTCCAGCCCTCTGCCCAGGTTGGGACCCCGTGACTTGTGCTCCCCTAAAATCCTGCCTTCACCCATTACAACAGCCATCACGCATTACTGTGACTACTGCATCAGGATGACACCCTATCCCATGCCCAGGCCCCCAAGGCTTTGAGCTTTGTGTCCACCTTACTCACTCCTGTGTCCCCAGCCTTCCGTGTCTGGTGTGCATCTGTACATTTTTTAAGCTAGCATTTACACAGCACTTACTCTGTGTCAGGTGATGTTCTGTGAGCTTTACGTATATAATAACTCATTTGATCTTAACAATCCTGAGGAGGGTGCTATCATTATCCATCTTTTAGAGAAGAGAATGAATGGCCCCAGGTTACACAGCTCGTAACAAATGACTGACTGAATGAATGAATGACATAAAATAAGGTCACCCTCTAGTGAGGGAGGCAGGTAATTGTTTACAATACAGAGAGACACTTTGCAGTCCGGGAGCCGGAGGAATGAATCGGGGTGGGGGAGTAATTAAAGAAGCCCAGGTGGCTTGGAGCTCAGGCCTTGGGCCCCAATAGAAGCAAGTCTTATTCGAGATCACGCTCAAGGTGCTCGCTCTGGACCCTCTGGCCTCGGACGAGTGGGGCCTCTCTTCCTTTACACAACCCTGGTCCCTTCCCTCCCTGCTCCCTCAAAGCCCAGGACCCTGCCTCTCCCCTCCAAGCCGTGCTGCCCAGACTGGGGGACCTACACCAGCCGTCCTGCGCAGGTTTGCTGACCTGCCCTTGCCTTGGTCCCCACCCCACATTTTCCCTGTCTGCTCACAGCATCATGGGAACAGGAGCCTGGGCCACTTGCTCCTCCTCCTTTTGTCTAAGCAACCAAATAAGCCCAATATTCTCAGCTGGGATGGGACAAGGTGTCCTCCCTAATCCAAGCCAGTGCTTCTCTTTGGCAAGGCCCCCTGTGAATCCTCCTCCCCGCCCACCTCCCCCCAGAGCCCCTTCCTTTTGAGAGCCAGCCCCGGACTCTAGTACCTGAGGTTCTGAGTCACCGGAGGTGATTTCCAAAGGACCAGATCAACAGGGTCCATCTGGCAAAATTCAGATGTCGTGAGAACTCCTTGACCTTGGAGCCTGGACCGAGAGCTGGGTCTCTCTGCGGGTGCTACTGTAGCCGCTGGGCAGAGCTGGCGAGGGCCTGCCAGGAGGGGGCTGGGCAAGTGCATTTTCAAAGTCCCTTCCCGCGCTTGAAACCTAGGGTTCCTTGCATGTAATCCTGCCCTGAGAACGAGGGCACTCCTGCATGTGTCTGCAATGCACATCTGTGTGTGTATCTGCAGGTGTGCCTGTTGACATGTGTGTGCCTCAGCGTATGCTCCAGAAGTGTGTTTGAGTGTGTGACTCTCAGCACTTACATGGAGTGGCTGCGTGTGTGTCCATGTGCGTTAGCACACAGCATTGCGTTTGTGTGTCAGGAAGTGCAGACATCTGTGTGTCTGGGGGGAGCGCATCTGTGAGGGCAGGTGTGCGTGTGCACATGTCAGGAACTGGAAGTGAGGGTCCCGTGTGGGTCTCTGTGTGCCTCTGCGGCTGTGACAGAGGTGTGTGTGCCCTGGGAAGTGACGGGAGCTCCGGCAGCTCAACAGTTACACCCTGCCCCATCCAGGCGGTGGGGGAGGAGGCAGGAGGGCCTGGCTCAGACTCACAGAGAAGATTTCAGAACGTTCGAGAAGGAGGCATCCCGGCCGCCTCACAGTCGCCCCGACAGACCCGCTGGGTAGGGAGGAAACCGGAGCCTTCGGAGCCCTCGTTACACAGCTTCTCCACTGTGAACCCAGCACTGTGGAATGGCGCGGGGTGCATGTCCTCCTGCTGGGTGTGGGGAAAGGTTGAGGAGGGGGCCCGGGTCCTGGAAGACTGTCCCGAGGGGCCCAGCCCTGCCCTCAGGGAGCCCTAATCAGAGGTGAGGTAACTAGAGGAGCCTAGAGCTGATGCCTCTTCCAGCCCCCAATGGGTGCAGGTGAAGGCAGTGTGGCCTGGTTCTAAACGACTTCTCTTGGGAAGCCCGTTCCCTGCCCCTCTGGGCTGGCGCTAGATGAGGGCACGGGCACAGCTGTGTCCACCGTGCTGGGAGTCCCCTCCCACCCCCAGGGAGGTGGGAGAGGCCTGACTGCTCTTCTCACAGGAGATGCACCCTTACTCCCCCAACCCTTCGCAATTAGACGGTGTGGTTTGCAAACCCAACACCAGCCTGATGAGAAGCACGTTGCCTCCCAGAAGAAGCTGGGAGGACAGGAGAGGGCAGCTCATCACGCTGCCACCTTAGGGAGGGCCTCGGAGCAGAGCTGGAGGGAAGAAGGCCAGGCGGTCCTTCGGCCCACCCGCTCCAGCCCCCTCCCCTCCCCCTGCAGCGTGGTCCCCAGGCCTTTGCCTTCCCTCCTGGGGGGTCATTTGGGAGCCAGATGTAGAGCTCCAGCCTCTGCGAGGGAGGGGAGCAGAGGGAGAGAGAGAACGGGCTTCGGAATCAAACAGATGTAGACACTGGAATTTGGGCTTCACCACTTGCACACAAACTGTGTGATCTTGGGCAAGTTTCCGAACCTCTCTGAGCCTTTGCGCCAACACTCAGGGGTTGCTGAAGACTAAAGTAGATTGTGAATGCCACACCTGTGAAGCCATGCCCGACACAGCAGCCCGATGGTGCTCTATGCTTGGAGACTCCGCAGGGACGGAGAGGAGAGAGGAGACGTGGGGTGTGGGTGGGGTGGATTTGTAGCTAATTGCAGCAGGCCCTGTGGGTGGAGGTAAGTGCTGGGTGCTGAGAGCGAGGGGCTGGTGGGAATTCCAGCTCTGTCCCTGATGCTCTCTTGGGGGCCGAGTGCAGGTCCTGGACAGCGGAGTAGCTGCTGCAAGGCTGGGGCCAACTGCACAGGCTCACACGGTCCCAGCTCCACACTTACTGATCACAGACAAGCCAGTCTCTCCTCCAAGCTGTGGTTTTCTTCTCCCTAAAGCAAACAGGATAGTAGAATGACCTACCCCGGGGTGGTGATGTGAGAAGCAAATTACTACAAAGGGCTCCCAACTCTGACTGCCTTGGTAAGCCTGCAAGGAAATTTCTCTCTCTCTCTCCTTAATCTATTTAAAATTATCTGATATTGACGGATCTAATCACTTTAAACACAGTATCATATTTAACTCTTTTTCTAAAAAATTTTATCTATCAATTTATTTATTTTGGGCTGCGTTGGGTCTTCGTTGCTGCACGCAGGCTTTCTCTAGTTGCGGTTAGCGGGGTCTACTCTTTGTTGCGATGCGCGAGCTTCTCATTGCGGTGGCTTCTCTTGTTGCGGAGCACGGCCTCTAGGTGCCCGGGCTTCAGTAGTTGTGGTGCGTGGGCTCAGCAGTTGTGGCGCACGGGCTGTGTGGGACCTTCCCGGACCAGGGCTCAAACCCGTGTCCCCTGCATTGGTAGGCAGATTCTTAACCACTGGGTCACCAGGGAAGTCCCATATTTAACTCTTAAAATACCCTTTGAACAACCCGTGTCTATCAAATGGTGAATGGATGGACAGCAGGGGGGACACCCATAAATGGAAGACTACTCAACAGTAAAAGGGGGTAAAGGCGTGCTGCCTGCTGCAACACAGATGCGTCTCCAAATACGATACTAAGTGAGAGAAGTCAGACACCAAAGACCACACACTATATGACTCCATTTATAGGAAATGTCCAGAAAAGGCAAATCAGTAGAAAGAGAAAATAGATTAGTAGGTGCTTGGGGTTCAGAGTGACTTACACGGGCATGAGGGATATTTTGGGGGTGATAGAAATGCTCTAAAACTGGACGGTTGCACAACTCCATACATTTACTAAAGATCATTGAACTGTACACTTAAAGTGGCTGGGTTTTACAAGGGAATTTTATAACAAGATTTTTTTTTAAACCTATGAGATAAACATTATTAGCCCTTTGCCCTTAAAAAAATTCATAGTAAATTTCTGGAATTCAGTGCCAGGGCTGTTTGCTTCCAAAGCCTTTCATTTGGGAGAGAAAAGAAAAAACAAACAACCTGAGATGGATGATCTCTGACTCCCGTTTCCTTCCCATTCAGGAACCAAGAACTGGCTCAGAGAAGTGAGGTGAGGAACAAGGAAGGGGGATTGTTCCAGAATGCCTCACCCAGGGAATAACTGAGAACATATATTCCCTGGGTGAGGCATTCTGACACTCCCAGTCCTGTCCCGTGGGCCGTGCCTGGGCACTTCCCCAGGCACCACTGAGTTCTCGCTGCCATTGTTCCCCCGGCCCATACATACACACAGAACATATAATATATATAAGGCCATGTTCTGAGCAACCATTAAGCCCCAGGCTTTGCACTCAGTATTGTACAGACATTATTTCTACGTGACAAGGTGATGCTACAAAATAAGAATTATTATTTCCATTTTGCAGATGAGGTAAGTGAGGCCCAAGGAGCTGTGACTTGAAATGCCACCCAAAGTTCCAAAAACTCCTTTCTCCCTCCTACACCAAGTGGCCTCGGATCTCTCCGTCTGTTTCTCGTGGGCTCTAGAAGTCTCTATGCGAACCTCCTTCTGTCTCCGTCTTCCCAGCTCCCTCTTCAATCAGTCTGTCTTTTCTTTGTCTCTCTTTGCTTGCCTCTGTCTCTCAGTCTCTCTGTCTCTGTGTGTGTGTGTCTCTGTCCCTGGCTCATTTATTTTTTAATAACCACAATAATGAGAAAAGCTCCTTTCCGACCCTCCTGGGGAGGGAGACAAAAGGAGGGGAGCCTGGGGAAGAGGGGGAGGATAACCTCCCTTCTTGCTCCTGAGAAATTTAATAAAGGGCCTGAGAAAGTGCTGGGCTCCAGGGCCGGCCAGTACCCTGGGAAAGGGGGCAGCCCCTCCCCCACCACAGACACGGCTCTGCACGGGCCTGGGGTCAGGGGAGGGAATGTCTCCATGCTGGGCCCCCCTTCTCCAGCTCCCAGGCTTTATCTCTCCCCTCCCTGCTGGTGGGAGCAGTTCCCCCAGCTAATCCGCCCCTGAATATGGTCCATACCAGACTCCCTCCCCTTGACCCAGACCTGCCAGCTTTCCCAGGAGAGCTGCTCAGAGGGGAGAATCACTCAGGAATTGCAGCCTCTGGGCTCACAGGAGGTCAGGCGGTCCAGCCTCCTGCCTTCTGCCGCGTCCAGGCCAGCTCCCCACAAGGCCATGCCCAGCCCCCCAGCAATGTCTGGCAAGAGGGGGCTAGGCCTGCCCACTCCCATCCTGGCCTGCATGGAACCTGATGTCCAAGTATTCAGCTGTCCCTGAGACCCTCCCCAAAGGCCCCAGCCCCTGGCCAGAGAGCCCAGGATCCCGGGAGGGAGAAGACTGAGCCCTTCCCCTGCTCCCTTGAGGACCAGCATCAGACAAGACAAGAGAGAGCGGGTTACAGGTGTCTCGCAGCCAGTCCCCAGCCTCACCTCCCCCTCCACGGGTGACCTGGAGAGGGCATTAGCAGCTCAGAGGTGGAAGAATGCCCTCGTCTGATCTCCTGCAACTTTTGGGGGAACCAAGGTGGTGAGAGTGGCTGGTTGATGGGTGAGAAGGGACTTCTCACTTCTGATAGTCAGGGAAAGGAAGGCCAGGTCCTGCTGCGCAGCTGACACAGACCCACAGCGAGGGGCGGAGCAGCGGGTTGGTAAGATGCTCCAGCTCATCAGACAACGTTGAGGCCAAGTTCAGTGGTGCAGGTGGGCACATCCAGCTCCCCACCCACGAATGTGCTCCAGGGTCCTGTCCGCCCAGGGAGGCTGTGGGCCCTGAGGCTGCCTGGGTATAGTCACCCTGCTGCTCCCAGTTGTCTGGACAGCCTTTCCCAGGCCGGGAAGCCACACTCTGGCAGAGCTGACAGCATCTCTCACCTGGCCAGGAGCCGGAAGGAGGGGCTGGGGAGCTGGGGCCTGGGGCCTGGGGCCTGGGACTGAATCTGGGACTGGATATTCGCCAGGTCTGCTGCTGTGTTGCAGGGCTAGGGGGAAAGTAACAATAGCAGCTTATCCCTGGGAGGGCTTGCAAAGTGCAAAGTGTTGATGCATTATCTCACTAGATCTTCATGGCAATGTGCTATTTGCACTTTAAAGATGAGTGAATTAGTGGTAAGGAGAAGTTGGGGCCCTTGTCTAAGGCTACACAGCCCATTAAGAAGAGAGTCACAGGGCTTCCCTGGTGGCGCAGTGGTTAAGAATCTGCCTGCCAATGCACAGGACATGGGTTTGAGCCCCGGTGCAGGAAGATCCCACACAGCCCATGCGCCACAACTACTGAGCCCACGCACAACAACTACTGAAGCCCGTGCGCCTAGAGCCCGTGCTCTGCAACAAGAGAAGCCTCCGCAATGAGAAGCCCGTGCACCACAACGAAGAGTAGCCCCCGCTCGCCGCAACTAGAGAGAGCCCGCGTGCAGCAACGAAGATCCAATGCAGCCAAAAATAAATAAATTTATTTAAAAAAAAAAAAGAAGAAGAGAGTCACAATTCAGGCTTGGCACTGAATGGCACTGGATGGAGCACGGCTGACTGCAGGGCCCGGGCAGCACTGCTTACCCAGGGGTCATGAGATACCCTTTCTGTCTCAAGAAGCTCACAGACAAGAGAAGAAGTAAAGTGGGGCTGGGGTGCTGGGAGGGGTAAGGAGGGGCACTAGGGTGGGAGCAAAGGGACAAAAGGTTTCAGAGACGGCTCGAGCTGGGACTTAGTCCTATTTCATTAGAAACTGGAAGGCAGAGCAGTGACCTCACAGGCACTGCTGACAGATGCCAGCTGCCGACAGGCTCTGCCCAGGCTAATAGAGCTGCCTGGTGCCTGGGGGTAGCCAGAAACAGCCCACACTCCTGCACACCTGGGCCGAAGGGCTGGCCTTGCCTTTCCTGGGCCATCTTGCCTGGGGCCACAGGCAGAGGAAGGGAAAAAGGGGCCAAGAGATAGAATGAAGAGACAAACACATCCCCAGCTCCCAGCCTGACTCTGCTCTGTGCCAGGGCCTGCCCGGGGCATTGTGCGGGTGTTAGATGAGGCCACCGGGCAGCTCCCTGCCTGACCTCGAGGAGCTGACGATCTGGCATCCTAGAATCTTCTCAGAGAGCTATGGCCATGGGAAGTAGAGTGTGGTAGGCATAGAAGGGAAGGCCGATGAGCCAATGCCAGAGAGTCTGAGCTGCCAAAGTCCCCTCTTCGGCTATAGGGAAGGCCTGGCTGCTTGCTTTTCTAAATCTGTAGGAGCAAAGGTCAGAAAAGTAAAATATTTCCCAAATATCCTACCCCACTGGCAAAGCACTTTGTGCCTTTTAAGACCTTCCCTGGTTCTCTCAGATCATTTTGGTCCTCCAATCCTTCAAGCCAGGGATTATAAACTCCATTAAAAAAAAAAGAATCTGAGGCCCAGAGAGGTAAAGAGCTTTGCCTGAAGATGCACAGCCTGTGAGGAGAAGTGTGCAAAAGCTGCCTCTCCCAGATCCTTGTCTGGTGTGTTTGGGGTGGGGGGCTGGTATATGCTGAGCTTGGCGGAACTCGGGGGGGAGCTGAGCTGGTTCTGACCCCACTTCTCGCCAGGGGGTGGCTGCAGGTGGATGGGCACAGCTCCCACCTGGAGTTTAGCACCAGCCCCATAGAGGCTGATGGGCAAGCGAGGCTCTTCAGGACACGTGTTTCCACTTTCACTGGAGTTGGGAACTAACAGCAGAAAAACCTGTGAAGCTGCTAATGGGATAATAGAGAAAGTATTTATTTATTTTTCGAAGGAGGCCTGAGAGGATCTGGAGAAGGCTCAGTGTGAGGCCACGGAGGCGGGAGGTCAGCCTGCTGTGAACAGGGATTAAGCAGACACGGTGGAATGAGGGGGTTTCCGGAGAGGAGGCTGGAGACAGGGTCTGGTCGGGTGTCTCAAAGTCACTCCCCCTGTAGGGGGGCAAGGCTGGTCTGAGGACTCAAGTCTCTTCTTGGTAGGGGCATTCGTGCTCCAAGCTTTCCTCCACACCTGCCATCCCCACCCAAGGTGTCGGGCCCGGGGAGGCCATCAAATCGATCTCCTGCCTCTAGGCAGTGTGTCCTCAGCCCCTCGAGGGCAAAGCCCGGGGACCCGTCTCCCTCTGTGTGCACTGCTTCAGGAGGGTGGCGGTTCTTATTACTCCTTCAGCTGGAGCTGGGACCATCTGCAGGAAGCTAGTTCTATCTCATGATCAAGGTACAACGAGCCTAGCCTCCCCCATCCTGCTGTTGAACTAGTTGTCAACAATTTTCCAGCTGACAGCACTGCCCTTGGACCTCCCAGGGCTAACCCACTTAGGAGCCCCGTTGAACTTGAGGGCAGCAAGTCTCTTAAAGGTCATGAGGTCCTGTGACTTTCAGCCGTGGGTTTGGGGGAGGCTGAGCAGGTGGGGTCCCAGACCCTTCCCCCACTCCAACCAGAGCAGCTCTGCTTTTCTTTGTTTTAAACATCGACATTCCAACTCAGATTTTTCGCCAAAATACTGAAGTGTCTGTTACTGTAAAAAACAAAAAGCATGTAAATATCCTTGTCCTTGCCCACTCTGTGCAGGGAAATAACTCAGGACTCAGAGAGAAGAGACTTGTCCAAGGTCACATAAAGCAAGCCACCCGCCTCCTGGCCCTGAGCTGTCCCTCCATCCTCTGCCGGAGTAACCAGCGTGACTTTGGGAAAACCAGAGACAGATGGAAAACAGCTCTTTGGGGCGCGAGGAGGCAGGAAGGAGTGTGTGGGCTGGTGTTCCCCGGGCCCTTGTGAGTACTTTGCTTCATCCCTCCAGGCCGCAGGAGGCCTGCACAGCAGAGGAGACAGTGAACACCGGGGTGAGGGCGGAGAGGATGCAGTGGCCCGTCTGTAGTCTAGCTGGGGGGCTTTGGGGTTGACCCAGACTGAGGATGGGGCCCTTCCTTCTTGTAGTGGTCCCTGCCTGAGGCTCCTGCTCGCTGGCCTGCTGGGTGGCAAGTTGTCCTGGTCCAGGCCAGGCTGAGTTTCTCCTTTCAACCTCAGCCCAGCCTGGGAAGGCTGAGTTTCCGGAGACTCCCACTCGGACTCTGCCCGGTAGGCATTCCAGGATTCCTGATGCCCCACACTGGGCACCCAGCTGGTGAGAGCTCAGCCCTCTTGGTTGCCAGTGCCTCTCCACCAGGAAAGCTCTTACGATTCTGGTCAGATGCAGGCCCGAGTCTCCAAGCCCCACTCACCACAACTGCATTCTGTTTCCTCAGGGACATGTGCTTGACCTTTGTCAGTCCCATTTCCAACCCACCCCCACCCCCAGTCACTTTCCTGTTCTGGTCCCTCGTGCAGTCTTTTCCTTGGGGGAGCAGGGAGAGGCATTCAGGGAGGATGCCTGTCTGCCTCTGTGCTGCCTGGCTCTGGGACAGCAGACTTAAGTTATTCCTGGAGATATAGGCAGACATTGGGAAGAACTTCCTGACCGACAGGGGCTTAGCAGCTGGAATGGGAGCCAGAGGAAGACAGTGAAATCGTTGGCCCTGGAGACATTCCACAGGGGCTGGGCATGGGGGCAGGTCCGAGGGGCTGTCCAAGGTGGAGGTAGGTTACCTCTTAGAGGCCCCAGTCCTACACCTGACCACAGGCCCAAAGTCCGTGCCTCACCCCTTTGTCTGACAAATATCTGTCGAGTATCTATTCCATGCCAGGCATCCGCTAGGTTCTGCAGAAGAGCAGAAAACAAGAGACATGGTGCCCGCTCATCCTAGGTCATGGACAAAGTACCGGCAAGTTCAAGATATGCATTGTTAGTGATAGACAAAGAATCAGGAGCTAAGGACAGGCCACCTGACCTTAGCTGAGGAGTCTCAGCTAGGACTAGAAAAAGAGGGAAGGCATAAACAGAGGAAGATCCTAGAAACATGTCACCCAGGACCTGAGCCCCATGGAGATACCCCAGAAGCTCCGCTGCGGTGGTGTCAAGGAACCTCTTTCCTTTCACTGGTGATTTTTTAAAAAATGAATAGCCCAGCGAAGAGAAAAATAAAATCACCAGATCACATGAATGACAGTAATCCAGATAGGCGTTCCTATCAACGCTACATTTTTAGCCCAGTGCTTGGCACACAGTAGTACCTCAATAAACATTCGTGAAATGAACATTTGGTCAGTCTGGAACTCAGCCCTCCCACTTGTCCTCTTTCTCCTCCCAAACTGCAACTTGTCTCAACTCGGAACCCCACCAAGGAGAGGATTAACCTCCAAAGCATCCCAAATAATACATTGACTAGGCCTTTCTCCTATAACTGTGACCTACAAAGGAGTAAAAACAATGACGACTAATGTGTATCAAGTGCTTATCACGTGCCAGACACCCTTCTAATCACTTTGCACGTGTTACCTCATTTAGTCCTCACAACTGTCATATGAGATGGGTTCTCTCGTGGTCTCATTTTACATGAGGAAATCGAATCCCAGAGAAGTTATGTATGTCATCCAAGGTCACACAGCTAGTACATAGGTGGAAAGAAGCACCTTCTGTGTATCTACAGGGTGTCAGGCATAGTTGGGGCCTTAATTCTTAGGATAATTAAGAGAAGTAGGTATCATCCTGTTTCGACAAATGAGAAAACCAAAGCTCAGAGAGTTAAGTAACTCACCCAACCTGGACTACTCCTCTGGAATTTGACTCCCAATGCAGTGCTCTCTCTCCCCTGCACCCCGTCAGTTTCCTGAGGTCTTTCCTGAACTGGGGGCAAACAGCTGCCCCTGGTGAGCTACGGGGAAGAAGCGGCTCCAGGAGGAGAGCTGGCCCAGTGACTCGCCAATGGGATTTATGTCCTGTCCAGGGTGGACGTTTTGGCTGCTGAATGAAAGGCTGAGCAGAGCTCAAAGATGGAACTTATTCCCATTAAACGATTGCAAATGTCAGGCAGCACGGCCTCGGAGCTCCTTGCGCACGCATCCAGGCGGCTGGAGGCCAGGCTGCCCATAACAAGCATGCCCATTGACCTCATGGTTACTCCTGATGCAATTGGAGCTCACTAGGAGACAGCGGGTTCCGACAAGAGCCTGAGCAACGTGCTGTCCGGGGGACACTGGGGCCCCTCCTGCCTGAGAGATGGCGCTGGGACAGAGGCTGTTGTTCTAATTGATTGAATGAGATCTGTTCCAGTGCAGATGGATGCAGAAATTACCTGCAGATGTGACTATGCACAACCATTTTAACTGTCTGGGCTGTCACGCAGGCTCAGGGAGCCAGGGCCTCTTAGAGCAGGATTCATTTCATGCAGCCCCCCGCCTCTGGGCAGGGCAGGCTGGTGCCAGACTGAGCTGCTGAGTGATGACTACCTCTTTAGGGCTTCCCAGCCATCAGTGCTTCTCGGTCCTGGGCTGTCCAGAGGCCCAGCTGGCAGGCCCTAGTGGCTTCGTGGAGAGCTTCTGCCGGGGCACGGGGAAGCCAGGTGCCAGTTGTCCTCTGTGCAGGCTCCCGAGATTCCTCTTCCATGGGCTCTGCAAAGCCCACCTCCCTGGGTCTTCGAATCCCTATGCATTTCTGGGTTGTATAATACTGGATAACGCTTTTTTTTTTTAAATCCATATAACTATAGCAGTGGTTCCCACACTGATGACACAAGATCCATGAGAATACTGACTCATTCATTCATTTCAGCACCCACGAGCCTCCAAACTCTGGTCCTTGCTGGGACGTAGCAGAGGATCAGCCCTGGCCCCTGTCCTGGAGGAGCTCACAGCCCAGGGAAAGGAGGTGTATGTATAAATAGCTGGTTATCACAAAGTGGGATGGGCTATTCTACTGGAGTACAGGGTACTGTGGGGACTTAGATGAGGGAGGTGACTCAGCGTGGGTGGTCAAGGCCAACTTTACGAAGGAGGTGACATTTCAACTGAGCCCTGAAAGGTGAATAGAATTCCCCCAGACCCGCAGATGGATAAGGCGAGTAGGGTTTCCCTGGCAGGAGAACCCCCATGAACAAAGGCATGGGGGCAGAGGAGACCTGAGGAGCGCTGGGAGATGAAGTGGGGTTGGTGGGCCAATGAGGGGCCTTGAACACCACGCTGAAGAGTTTGGGTCCTGGGACTTCCCTGATGGTCCAGTGGTTAAGACTCCGTGCTTCCAACGCAGGGGACGTAGGTTCGATCCCTGTTCGGGGAACTAAGATACCACATGCCATGTGGCGTGGCCAAAAAAAAAAAATTAAATCAAAAAAAAAAAGAGTTTGGGGGACTCCCCTGGTGGCGCAGTGGTTAAGAATCCGCCTGCCAATTCAGGGGACACGGGTTCAAGCCCTGGTCCGGGAAGATCCCACATGCCGCGGAACAACTAAGCCCGTGCGCCACAACTACTGAGCCTGCGCTCTAGAGCCCGTGAGCCACAAGGACTGAGCCCGCGTGCCATAACTACTGAAGCCCACGCGCCTAGAGCCTGTGTTCTGCAACAAATGAAGCCACCGCAATGAGAAGCTCGCGCACCACAATGAAGAGTAGCCCCTGCTCACCACAACTAGAGAAAGCCCACATGCATCAACGAAGATCCAACACAGCAAAAAATCAATTAATTATTTATTTTAAAAAAAGAGTTTGGGTCTCTACCTAGACACCCTGGGAATCTTTGAAAGACTTCAGGAGTAAGAGGATACATGGTTAGATTTACGTATAGTCTAGAACAATCCTCTTGGCAGAGGGTGGACTGGAAGGACAGACTGGAGGCTGAGGCCAGCAGTAGTCCCGGCACTGAGAAAGAAGGGGGAAGGACAGACTCCTGAGAGGCGTGGACAGTGCCACCATCTTGGGGACTGATATGCTGGAGCTGGGGCAGGGGTACGGGGACCAAAAGGCAGAAGAGAGGGAGGTGTCAAGGCTGATGAGCCTGGAGGGATGGTGGGAGGAAGGTGGCCATGGAGGGAAGGAGGAAGAGGACCATCAAAGCACTGCTGCCCAGTGGTCCGGTTCAGGGAACCAGGGTTTCCATATTATGATCCTGACTGCTTTCAGAAGTGTTTTGAGAGTTTCTCTGCTCTTTCCTCACATTAAGTCAGCATGTTAATCCCTACTCCTCTTCTATGCATTTCCTCTCAATATGGTGAAAATAATCGGGAAACATCTGGGGAAAAGTATGAGGAGCTCTTTGAGGGGAATCACTGCTTAAAGGCAGTCTATCTGGTGTTTTCTGAGCCCTCTGGATCCACTCTGGGTGAGAGGCAGAGAAGTCCCAAGCCCAGCCTTGCCGCTGAGCCCAGAAGCTTCCTCACCCAGCATCCTTAGTGGCAGTCCAAACCTTCCCCTCCCTCTCCAAGCCTCCACCTGCCTGATCGCCCCTTCTACAAACCACCTTGCCTGCTACCTGCCACTCAGATGACCCTCCCTCCACTATCCACCTTCCACCCAAACTCACTATAACTGTTTCTGTCCTTCCTTCCCCCGGCCCTGAGCCAGCCTCTCCACCAGTTCCGGGACTTTGTGCCATCAACCATCCCCTCAGCTTACATAAAATGTCCTATCTCCTCCGTCCTAAAAGACCCCCTCTGCACCTCCTTCAATCTATTTTCTTCCTTCCCCTCCTGGAAGTCTTTCCACACACATCACTTCCATGTCCTCATCTCTTTTCACCCCTCAACCCGCTGCAACCCAAGAAACTTCTTACAGAGGTCACAGCCATCCTCATCCAACATGACCCCTCTGCACTCTTACCAGCCCAGACCTTCCTTCATTCTTGAAACGGTCTCCTTCTTTGGCTTCTGGCCCCCAGGACCTTCTGGTTCTCCCCCGACCCCCTCTGACATCAACCTGTTTCACGTCCTGCAGGTTGGGCTTCCCCAGCAAAGTTCCTCCTTTCTGCACACATTCTCCCAAAACTTGATCACTGCAGCCCTGACTCCTCCAGTGACATCCAAACCCACCTCTCCAGAAGCCAGCTGGACATTCCCCACCCCTGACACCTCACACATTCTGTCCTCCACCACCCACCCTAAAACTCATCCAGTTCCTGTGTCCCCTGCCTTGACGAATGGCCAGCAAGCTGGAGCCATCCTCCTCCATTCTACATTTGATTTATCACCAGGTCCCGGTGACGCCACCTTCCAGATATCTCTGGAATCGACTTCTCTCCGTCTGCACGGCTGTCATCCTGGTTCAATCTTTTATTTCACACCCGGACAGCATCCCGGTCCTCCTCTGCCTGCAGTAGTTCTCCCTCCAGATTCCTGCATGCCTGGTCTCTACCTTCCCCTCGGACCTCATCTGCCACCAACCCCTTTCTCTCTTCACTCTGATCTCCTTGCCTTCCTACTGTTTCCTGGACACACCAAGCTGGTTCCCATACCTCAGGACCCTCTGGAAGCCTTTTCCCCTGGATCAGCTGTTTTCAAACTTTTTGGTCTCATGAGTCTATTACATTCTTAAAAATTGAGGACCCCAGAGAGCTTCTGCTGGGGTTCATACGGCTTGTATCTATCAACATTTACCAAAATAGACATTAAATCTGAGAATGTTTTAAAACACTGGAACACACAAGCACACGCCTCGTTAGCTGTCAGAGTGAGGATGTCATTACACACCACAGGGCACCTGAAAACTCCCCTGTACACTTGTGAGAGAATGAGAATAGAAGAGGCAAACAGTGTCTTAGTACAATCAGCCCTCCGTATCCACGGTTCTGCATCTGCAAGCTCAACCAACCAAGGATCAAAAATATTTGGAAAAAAAATGCCAGAAAGTTCCAAAAAGCAAAACTTGAATTTGCCATGCTGGCAACTACTTACATAGCATTTACGTTGTATTAGGTATTATGAGTAATCTAGAGATGATTTAAAGTGTACATACGTGAGGATGTGCGTAGGTTATATGCAAAAACCATGCAGTTTTATATAAGGGACTTGAGTACCTGTGGATTCTGGTATCCTCGTGGGTTCCGGAAACAATCCCCCACGGATACCAAGGGACCACTATGTTATAAAACATTTCCATCTTGCAGATCCCCTGAAAGGGCCTCCGAGTCCCCAGACAACACTTTGAGAACTGCAGCCGCAGCTAATACCCATCTCTTTCACTGCATTACTGCTCCATGTCCCTTACAGCGTTTATTACCATCTGCAAGTACCCACTTCCTTGCTGCTTATTTTGTCTCCCCACTAGAATACAGGCCCCGTGAGGGCAGAGGCCCAGACTCTTGCTCACCTTGGAGCCTAGCAGAGCGTGTGACACATGGTGACATTCAAAAGCAAGGTTCTTCAATGAATGAGTTGTATCAACGCAGTTGTTCTCTACCTTTGCTGCATATTAAAGTCACAGGGAGCGGGTGCTTTTAAAATGCCTGCATCCCACCCAATTAAACCAGAATCTGGGGGTGGACACAGGCATTGGTGCTTTACAAAGCTCCCCCAGTGACTCCCATTGCAGCCAAGAATAAGAACCACTGGTCTCAATCCTTCAGTCCTCACCAAGGGAGAGACTGTTTATTCCTTGTTTGTTCAGAGTTACACAGGGTCTAAATGATGGCCGCTCCACATCTTGCCTGTCTCCTGCTGGGCCAGGCAGCCAGGGCGAGGGGGACTGGATAGAGGATGCTACTAGGCTGGGGTCCTCAGCCAGAAATAAGTGCCCTCCTCAGACCCCGGGCCTTGGATGAGTGTGCTGGGGTCCACGGCTTGCACAGGAGGTGCTGGTTATTCCCACAAACTGGTCTACGAGGCTGGCTCACTGGGTGCACTTTCCCCCACGCAGTGGTGTGGAATTCTGGTGCTTGGGTGACTCGTGGAGCATGATGGAGATTTCAGTGGATGGAGACAGAAATGAGGCAGGTCCCAGATTGCCCAGGGCAGCGGGGTGTCTCATATCCGCCAGCCTTGCCTCCAGCGTAGCCGGGAAATGACACACCTTATGCTCCTACCTGAGCCAAGCTTCCCTCACTGAGTGGTCCCCAGAAGCCCTGCCTGTGATGGGCGGATCACAGGCCTTGCTGGGAACCACTGCTGTGGGTAGAGTCAGCCACCATCCCACCCGCCCTGCACTGTGCCAGCCACACTCCTCTCCTGGGCTCACTTCCTCTCCTCCACCGCACAGGGGAGGGAACCAAGGCACAGAGAAGTCTTGTTGACTGGCTGAGGACACTGGCCAGGGCTGTCTTGGATGGCTATGTAGTAGATAGGAACGCTGGAGCTCCTCAAGGATTAAATCCCAGATCAGCTATGTGACCTTGGAGAGTCAAGTCACCTGAGCCTCCTAAATCAGACTCATCTGTAAAACCGGGGGAATAAATCTACCTCACAGGGCGGTTGTAATGGATCTAAAAGCACTAGACATAAGCCTGAAGCAGAGAAACTGCTCAGTAAATAGTGATTATGGTATAATTCTTATTGGACTCCCAAATTCCCCTTCTTTCCATCACGCCCTGCTGCTTCTCAGAGGAACATTACTTCTATGTGTATATGACTGGAAGCTCTTTTACACTTATTAGCCCATTTAATTCTTGCAGCAGAATTCTTGTGAAGTTGAAACTTTTGTTTACTATCCTGCTTTGTTTTTGCTTTTTTGATGAAGACACCGGGGTCCAGAGAGGTCGGGTCACCTGCTCAGGTCCCACAGGGGCGAGTGGCGGATGTCCCGATTCCCCGTCCAGAACCTTCTCCACCTCACGGCAGCAGCTGCCACAGGGGCCTGTGGCCGACCCCGGCCCCAGGGAGAGGTTCCACCCTGGGTTCTCTAGGGAGGAAAGAGGCTGGGAAGCCTGAGGTGGGAGGGGGTGCAGGAAAGAGGGTGGAGCTCTGTCCTTGATGCGGTGGCCAGGGCCATTCAGGGCTGTCGCCAGAGTCCTGGGGTTTGGCTGGGACAGCAACCATCATAAGGCAACCACCATTTCCGCTGGTGTGGCAATGCCGGGTGGATCTGGGAAGCCAAGCCAGGCAGGGCTGGGGAAGGGAGGAGGTTTTGCCTTGCCTGGCCTGCGGCTCTTTGTCATTGGGGTGGGGGTCCGCTCCTGCCTTGTTTCACTTCTGTCACCAGCCCAGCTCCCAGACACAGGTAGCCAGGGACAATACCCTCAGCCCAGCTGATACCTGACAAAGGAGGAAAGGCCTCAGCTTTAAGTCCTCCAGAGGGTGGAGGAGGGCAGCATAAAAGTTACTAAGAACCCACTGTGCGCTGGGCCTTATCCTCTATGCTTTGAATAAATTAGCTCACTTAATTTTCCTAATAGTCCGGTGAGTCAGGTATTGTCCTCATTTCGCAGGAAGAGAGGTAAAGCCAAGGCCCCACAGTCCTAGGTGGTACAGCCAGGATTCTGCCGAAGCTCGTGATCTTTCCAGGACACCATGGCTTTAGGGGAGGCCACGGCCACCAGTGGCCGGTCAGCTCTGCCTAGGACCAGCCCCCCGACCCCGCACAACCCCACCAGGTGGGGCAAGTCCACCTTCTCCGAGCCGGGCAGCTGCAAAATCTCTGCAGCATTTCTGCCACTCGGTTCAGTCCCCAGAGGTGCTGAGCACCTTGCTGGGCCAGTAGGGGTGTAAGGATGGATACGAAAAATGAAGTGATAGAGATACGAGGAACATGCTGGAAAAGGAAGGGTTGTTCTTAGTAAGGGAATAAGAGAAGACATCACGGAGTAGATGGTGTCCCAGCTGGGCTTGGAGAAAGAAGGTGGGTTCCCCCTCCCGTGCAGGGAACTGTGTCTTGCCTTTGGGGCGGGGATGGGGATTAGCAGCTGTTTTTTTTTTTTCTAGCAGAGGCTTCAGTGCCTCCATCAGAGCAGGCAGTCTCCTCCTAGCAGAGTGCATTAACCAAAGTCTTTTCTGGTGAAGGCGAAGGTGATGAAGGGCCAGGAGCAGGTGACGACACTCAATGAGTTAGGATTGGAAGAGGCCTCTTCAGGGCTTTTCGAGACGCTGTCACGTGATAGGAAGTGGCTGAAACCGGAAGACTGGATCACGGGAGCCCTGGGGAGGGGGGCAAGGCCAGATTCCTCGTGGACAGGCAAGGAACCTGCTCTCCACAGTCTCGGACTTGGACTTGGGAGGAGAGAGAGGGTCTGTCCACAGGCCTGGGGCAGCTCCTTACAGCAGGACCAGAGGGAAGTGGGGCAGGGCTGGCAACGTAATTCGCACGGCCCCATGCAAAATGAAAATCCAGCCTTTTGTTCAAAAACTATTAAGAATTTCAAGAGGGTGACAGCAGAGCCTTAGGCTGAGCTGGGGGACCCTTATAAGCACGGGTCACACACCCAGGAAGCTGCCCTGAAGTGGGGTCTAGGGAAAGTGAGCAAGAGATGAGGCCACATGAAGGGCGGCCCCAGGGGTCTTCTTCGGGCGTAGTGGTCGCCTGACCAAAACCAAGAGACCCTGCAAACAGAGAGGTGAATGATTCTGAGAGCACAGCCTTGGGCCACATAGCATTTCCTGGACAGACAACCTGCTCTGCTGAGGCGTTTGTAGCCTTCCCAAGGAACCAGTCCGCCTCTGCCAGCCAGCATCCTCAGAGAGGCCAGGTCTTGCCTTATTTGGAGGAGGGAGGGCATTTAAATTTCCTCTCTGTGTAGGGGGAGCTCTCGAAATGCTGGGAAAAGATGTCATGCTTGGAGACCATCTGGGGAAAAGGCCTCTGGAGCTGCTCCTTTAATTTACGGAACTGACAACTGAGGATTCGGGTCTTTGGCAAGTACAAAGGGTGATGGCCCAGAAAAGAATCAAAGTATTAACAGTGGACTCAGTTGGCACTGTCCTTCAGTCCCTGGCCCTGGGGTTCGTGTGGCTGGGAAGCCTGATCTCTGTTTCAGCAGTGGGATCAAAACCAGCTTTCAGGGCAACATAAGCCAGACGTAATTTTTAGCACAGACATAACTTTCTAGTTCCTTTTTCCTACCCCTCATTTTTCAGTTGCCTTTAAAGAGGCCGCAGAGAGCTGAAAAACAAATCCAAGTTTAAAGAGACAAGTGCAGAAATGCAAACTGGGCAAGGGGACAGAGCCGCCAGCTGGACCAAATGTGCCTGGAAAACAGCATCCTCTGCTTGGCAGGTGCCGGGGATTTATGGTTGAGTTTTGCAGACGTTTCATCGCGTTATGAGCCAGCTCAGGAGACCCTCATAAAACTCTGCTTATGTGAAAGAACAAACGAGCTGATAAAAGTCAGCTGCTGCCTATAAACGCGCTGTGGGGACTGCGGCTGAGTAGTGGACTTATTCGTCTGGGCTTTCTGGGCAAATTAAGAACTACTGCGCACGTCTGAATCGGGAAGATGATGCTCCCTGCTCACATGAGGGCAAACGGGCCGGGCTGACCCCCTCCCCCATCTCTCAGTCCGTTAGAGACCGGAGGGAAGATTCTGGCTGAATTTAAGTTGCTGGACACCTACTCTTACGTTCCCTTTTCTTGCCTCCCACAACCGCCCAGAGAAAGGATCCGTCTCTCTCCATCCACTGCATCACCAGCACATCTTTATGACAGCACATCTCACAATGGGCTTACGTATCTGCCGGATCTACCAACTGTGTACTTCCCCCTATTTATCTCTGCGTCACCGGTAATTTGTTCTGTGCCGGGCACACAGGGAGGCCTCCGAATGAATGAATATGGAGGTGGCAGACTGTCAGGTGCCGTGTATGTAAGTCACTACTACCCCGCTCCAAACAGCACAGAGGGGTTGGGGGAACAGAGCCGAGGTGTCCGTTGGAATTGAGGACCAGCTAGGTGCTGGGAAGCCACAAAAAGGGAAGAAGAGGTGCAATGAGAAAGTTATTAAGTCTGGTTTCTTCCCCAGAGAAGCACAATCTTTGTGGCTATCCTACCCAGCTCTCTCTCTCTGTGCTGCTGCTTTTTCTCAGGACTAAGGCTATTTCTCCAAGAATGACTCTGCAAGAGAATGGGGGGGGGGTACTTGCTAAGCATACAGCTACCTCACCCCTGCCCACACATACTGGATCAGAATCTCTGGGGCTGGGACTCTCATACGCTGTACCAGGCACCAGTCTCAGAAAAAGTGACTTTCCTTTGCACTCGGTAGAAACCAAGAAGGAGCCTTCCAGGAACGATGTGGAGGAGGGAGAGTGCCTGGAAGGACTGGCTTTCTCCTCCCAGCGCCTGGCATAAAGGGCACAAGTGTAAGACTCTGGCAGATGGCCCCAGGACGCGCTCCAACCCTCCTGGCTATGGGATCAGAAAGGAGGGTAACTGGCAAGGTTGTAGTGCCCCGAGCCTTGGACGCCTCATGTGCCCCTGCCAAGCCAGACGGGGGCAGCGCCGCACTCACCACTGCACTTGGAGGACTCACGTCCCAGGCGCGGCTGGGTATTCGGGAAACCAACTCTTGTCACAGCTGAGGAGGTGTGAGGGAGCTTCTGCCTTCTGTGGCAGAGAGGAAACAGTGGTGTAAGGAAAAGACCCCTTTCACCAGAACCAAGAAAACCCTGGTACGAATCCCGGCAATGCCACTGATAAGCTGTGGCCACGTAGAAAACTTTCTCAAAGCGTACTTATTTCACGGCTTGTTAAGGGTTGAGGAACATGTTAAAGGGCACAGCCCAGAGCTATGCGCTCAGTAGGTGACTAATCAATCCCAAGTGAATTTCAGCTCCTTCAATGTTTATAAATTTACCAAAAGCCCTCACATGTCCCCTCCCACTTGAGCCTTACAACTCTGTAAGGACAAACGTCATTATTTCATTGTACAGATGAAGAAGCTGAAACTTAGAGGAGGGAAAACGACTCGCCCAAGATCACCTGTCTAGTAAGAGGCTGACCTGAGACTTGGACCCAGGTCTGGGTCACTTGAATTCAGCAAGGTTTCCCCAGAGTTGGCTATCAACACACTAGCTCCTTCCCCATACCCCTGAATCTGCTCCTCCAAATGTGCGCTCTCCCCACCTTCTCACAGGGAGAATTACAAACAACCCAATGCTTGAACAAGCTGGAGATGGTCCCCGGCCCCCATCATCCTGATTAAAGTCAGAGAGACCACACAGCCTGGACTCTCCCTAGGCAGGGAGAAGTTCTTTTCTTCAGAGCCTAGGGTCCCACTGGCTTTGAAAACCCTCTACTCTGCCTGAGAGAAGAATTCTGAGGTCCATTCTAAATGTGGATGGGGTAGAGACAGGAAAGAAACACAAATTCTTCATTCCATCCCGACAGATTGTCTCACGGACAGGGAAGAGGGTTCTGAGCACCAAGAGTCTATTTCCCCACCTGAGGGAAACAGAGAAAAGAACTCACATTGAACATCTCAACCCATGAGCCAGTGAAATGCTTAAAGGAGAGCCAGAAGGATTCCCACTATGATGATTCTCCCTAAATGTTTATAAATTTAATACGATTCCAGTAAAAATACCAACAGAATTCTTTTTTTATTGGGGGTGAGTGGGTGGGGTGGTATTAACTAACTGAAAATTCCAAGGAAAAAACCATGAGCAGGGGTGGGAGTGAGAGGGAGGGCTACCAAAACCTAACAAGTGTCAAGACTTTGGAAACAACCTAAATGGCCATCAGTAAGGGGCTAAATAAATTATGTTATACCCACACAACAGAAAACTATGCAACTGTTTTTAGAAAAAATTAAGGAAGCTCTTGACGTATTCATACGGAATGATCTCTAAGATACAGTAGGTGGAAAAAACGAGGTGCAAAACTGGATATACAGCATGCTACTATTTGTATGAAGTTATAGAGAATACAAAAATATTTGCTTCTTGCATTAGTCACCTATCGTTGTGTAACAAATTACCCCAAAACTTAATGACTTAAGACAAACATTTATTATCTGTTTCCACGGGTCAGGAATCCGGGCCCGGCTGAGCTAGGTTGCCTTTGGCTTAGGTCCTCATGAGGTTGTAGTCAAGCTGTTGCTGGGACTGTGATCTCATCTGAAGGCTCAGCTCGGGAAGAGGGTCTGCTCCCAAGTTCACTCGGGGCTGCTGGCAGGCATCAGGCTCTCACGTGAGCTCTCCACAGGGCTGCCTCACAGACGACCTCCCCAGGAGAGCAAGGGACAGCACCCACCATGGAAGCCAGTCTTTCCTCATAACCTAGTTCCAGAAATGACCACCACTACCACTGTCTTCTATTCATCAGAAGCGAATCTGTAAGGTCAGCCCACACTGAAGGGGAGGGGAGTATACAAGGGCATGGATCATTGGGATCTATGGGGCTATCTTGGAGGGTAACCACCCCTGCACTCATAGAGGCAAAGAATATTTTTGGAAGGACACATAGGAAACATTTAACACTGGCTGCCTCCAGGGAGGGGGACTGAGTAACGGGGAACTTTTCACTGAATATACACTTGCACCCTATGAATTTTGTACAATGTGAAAGTATCACTTACTCAAAAAATAAACCAAATTAATTGCAAATTTAAAAAGGACAATTAGAGGGACTCCCCTGGTAGTGCAGTGGTAAAGAATCCACCTTCCACTGCAGGGGACGCAGGTTCGATCCCTGGTCGGGGAACCTACATGCCACGGGGCACCTAAGCCTGCATGCTGCAACTACTGAGCTCGTGCACCTCAACGAGAGCCCATGAGCCACAAACTACAGAGCGCACGTGCTCTGGAACCCACGCACAACTAGAGAGAGCAGCCCATGTGCTGCAATGAAGAGCCCAAGCCACAACAAAAAGATCCTGTACACCTCAACGAAGACTCCGAGTACCACAACTAAGACCCAACGCAACCAAAAAAAAAGGAAAATAAATAAAATGTAAAATTAGGATAGCAATTTAACAGAAGAAAAAAGCTAAGAAGGAAAAATTATACTTAAATAATACATAGTTATTACTTAGCACCTTAAACATACTTGTGTCTATTCAGTCATGATTACTTGCTTCAATGAGGGAGGTTTAAAAAGCTCATTTTTATACACACACACACACACACACACACACACACACACACACACACACAAGCAACTCCCATTTGCAAAATACATACTCTTGATCATGGCATTCACAAATTCATTCCAGTTCACCTTTACAGACCCATTTCCTGCCACTCTTCTGTCCCCCTGTGAACTCCAGTGACTTGCTATAGTCAACTGTTAATGCTTCCAGTTCTAGGGGGTACAAGCCACAAGCACGATGCCCACACACTTCCAGGAGGTATCAGCTTCCATTCTTTCTCAAATACTGCCTTTGCTTAGACTGTCCCTGTACGTGCAGCACCCTGCACTCCTTTCTGAGCCTCAAGGCCTGACTCAGATGTCACAGTCACCACGAAGCAGTCCCACAAGCAGTTGGCTGTCACCTCTATTCTCTCATGGAATTCTGTTTTGATCTCAAATACAGCATTATTATATTACAGTTTAAATCTCTTCACTTAAAGTCTGGTCCTTGGACCATCAGCATCACCTGGGACCTCGTTAGAAATGCAGAGTCCAGGGCCCCACCCCAGGACCTACAGAATGGGAATCTAAATTTTAACCAGATACCAGTGATTTACATACATTTTCAAACTTGAGAAACACTGGTTTAAATCTTTCCCTGGTTGAACTATAAATCTTTTTAGGGCTCTCCTTCACCTCTGTACCCACAGCACATCATAAGACCTGATACCAAATGTCTTGAGTTAAGTTACTTACAATTATTATATATGTGATAGATTTTTTTAAAATTTCTGGAAGAAAAAAAAATTCCTGGAAGAATATACACCACATTATTAAAAATGATTACGTATCTGGTAGGTGGACATTGCGCGTTTTTCACTTTCTGTAATACTTCAATCTTTCACAGCCAGAATGTATTATCCTTACAGGTAGAAAAACATGATGACTTAAAAAAATACATGTAAAATATAACATTATAATACATTCATAAAATGGTATATAATTGTGTTGAGCTAGATTCACAGATATGAAAAACTGGCCAAACTATATTAATATTTTTTTAAAAGATAATTTAAACAACAATATTTATCAATAACACCCTAATTGTTTTGTTAAAAAAACTTGTGAATATGGACACTAAAAAGATACTTAACAAAATATCTCTGGTGGAGCTTGTTTTATACTTTTCTGCATTTTAAATGTTTTCTACAATTTTTCTGTTTTTTTTTTTTTTTTTTTTGCCGTACGCGGGCCTCTCACTGTTGTGGCTTCTCCCGTTGCGGAGCACAGGCTCCGGACGCGCAGGCTCAGCGGCCATGGCTCACGAGCCCAGTCGCTCCGCAGCATGTGGGATCTTCCCGGACCGGGACACGAACCCACGTCCCCTGCATCGGCAGGCGTACTCTCAACCACTGCGCCACCAGGGAAGCCCTCTACTGTTTTTTAAAAAGCATATATCACTTTTGTAATACGAAAAAAGTCATTTTCATTTTGAAAAATATCTATATTCTTTATTAAGCCTCTTTACATCCAATGACCCAGATTTTTACACCAGCCCAGGAAGCTGACAGGTCGGGAAGTACCACAACCATTTCACTGATGAAGGCACTGGGCCTCAGAAACCCAACCCTGAACACCTGACTGTGAGCTGGTGTTCTCCCATCCACGCAGCCACCCCAAGATCAGAGAACTGTAGCAAGTCAGTCACCAGCTTTGGTTTAAAAAAAAAAAAAAAAACTGTTATTTGAGGAGTCCCACTATCCCCAGTTACTTACTCTCAGATAGTAAGAGCAACAAGAGAACCCCTCCAAACACAAAGCATTCAGAATAATTCATGCTGCACCACCTCCCCCTGGTGGTAGGCTCTGGAAACTAAAATTGTTTTGATGATAAGGAGCTACTGCAATTCGAAAACAGTAACTGTTTTCCACCAACATCACCTCTACTTCTTTATTTTTTTAAAAATATCTATTTATTTATTTGGTTGTGTCAGGTCTTAGTTGCGGCACACGGGATCTTTCATTGCAGCACGCAGGCTTCTCTCTAGTTGTGGCATGCAGGCTTAGCTGCCCCTCGGCATGTGGGATCTTAGTTCCCTGACCAGGGTTCAAACCTGTGTTCCCTGCATTGGAAGGTGGATTCTTAAGCACTGGACCACCAGGGAAGTCCCACCCCTTACTTCTTTAAATCATCAAAGCCACTTTTTTCCATCAAGGCGTTGGATACTGACACAAATACACGAAACCAGGACCTGGTGTCAACGAGGCTGAGAGCTTTGGATGATGCTGGGGGCAGCGGCACTCTCTACCCCTGTCCTTTCCTTCCTTACCACTTCTGTGGCTGTTGCTTCTGCCCCCAGTGTTCTTCTGCACGGCCTTTCCTGCATCCTCTCTGTCTCTGTCCACTCCCCTGAGCCTTAGGAAAGGGCAAGGTGTGACCATGTGCCCTCACCCAGGACCTGGCATGAAGAAGACCCAACATCCAGCACAATCCTCAGGCTCTAGGCACTGACATTTCCAATAAGTCCAGTTGCAATGCTGACATTTCTTTAGAAATATCAGAGCGCAGTAAGGTCGGTCTTCAACTGCATCCCCCTAGTCTCCCGATAAACACACGGCTTCTTCACTCTTCCAGGAAGAAGGACACGTTCAACAGGATATCTGGAACAGGAAGAGAGAGAACACATGGCATACCACCTCTCCAGAAAACACAAAACATCAGATTTGTAAAAGCTACAAAGGCACCATGAGGGCATCTCTACATGCTTTCAAAGAGGTGAGACACAGAAAGAAAGGAGGGGAGGAGACACGAAGGACTAAATGAAAACCAGTACCTCGTACAAGGTCTGGGTGTTCGTCTTCCGAAATTCGGTCCCAGGCTTTGGGCAAAGCTTGGATGTTTCCCAAGTCTCCCCACTGGATTGAGGACAGAAGATACTTCCTCTTCAGGTACCTTCCTGGGAGTTAAGGAAGGTGCTCAAAAAGAAAATGAAATATGCTGAAGGAAGAAAATGCCCTGGAGAGAGTTCCTGGGAGCTAGAAAAGTGAAAGCGCAGCTACTGCTACATTTACCAGGTGGGCAGGACTCGCCTCTGCTACACGTCTTTACCGAGCCCTTCTTTACACACATGGCTCTGGGCTACAGGGAAAAGGACAGAAACACTGTCCCTGCAATCTGGGATCTCACTGTGGTGAGAAAAAAACAGAAACTGAAAAGACGCTAAATGACAGGAAAGATTAAACTCGGTGGAAGTTCAGAGGATGACTTCATCGCCTTTAGAGGACAGGAGGAGGATTCCAGCACATAATGGATTCAGGGACAGGACATTTCCAGTGCGGCTGGCATGGAACGATGTGCAGAGTAGCAGGAAAGGTGGCTGAGAGGGCAGGTGGAGCCAGAACACAAAGACCAGCACGGGGGTTCTCGTCCTCAGAGCACCAGAAGCTACTGAAAACTCCTACACAAGCAACAGGATCAGAACGAGACTTCGGGAAGATAGATCTGTGGAGTGAGGCCACTCCCCGGGGGCGGCTTAGAGGGAAAGAAGCCAGGGTCAGAGAAACCTGTCTAGAGACTGCATGTGACTAAGGGTCCAAGTGAGAAACAATGGTAGAGGCAGTGTGGATAGAGAAGGAAACGACAAGAAGCACCAAGGAAACAGAATGGAAGGACTTAACAGCTGAGTGCAAACATTCTTACAACGGCAGCTGGCACACCATAAGCGCTCAGTGAGGGTGGCCCCAGCTACTGCTCCCACTGCCCACGCTGCTGTCGCCACCACTGTGGCCGATGCTGCTACGCTGCAAGCAGAAAACAGCAGGAAGGGGGGAGAATGCTGCTTAAGTTTCCAGACTAAGTGATCAGACAGGTTTGATGCTACAACTTAAGGAAACAGGAGCCGAACAGGAGGGCTGGACGGAGGATTTCAATTCTCCATTTCAGCTTGCAGTTCCGCGAGATTCCAGTGGGAGGCATCTGCAGGAAACTGAAAATCAAAACTAGAGGCAAGAATAAAGGTTGGCTTGGGAGTGATTCAAATGAAGGTAGAAACTCCAGCCAGAGGGTAGATGCGACTAACAGGCAAGAATTGAGAGGAAAAAGGTGAGAGAGCTCCAACTAACAGGTCTTTCTGCTTCCACCCAAGTCCTTCCTCAGAACATAGCTGGGTGATACTGTTGAAAACATAGGTCTGATCAGGTTACTCCTCTACTCAAAACCTTCTATAGCTTTCCATCTCACTCAGAGTAAAAGCCAAAATTCAAAGACCTTGGAGGCCCCACCAGGCCTAGCCCTGCCTCTCTGACCACATCTCCTGTTAGACCACCCCCCTTTCACTCGGTTTGAGCCCCACTGGCCGCCTTGCTACTTCCTGAACATACCAGGCTCGCTGTCACCTCAGGGCCTTTACACTTGCTGTTTCTTCTACCTGGAACACTCTTCCCCCATGGTTCTCTCCCTCACCCTCTTCAGGTCTTTTCTCAAATACCACTTTCTCAGTGAGGCCTGCCCAGACCACCCTATTTAAAACCACAAGCCCACCCTCACCCCTCGCTTTCCTCATTCCCTGCTCTATTTTTCTCCAAGGCACTTATCACCATCTGACAATCTATATAATTTCCTTTTTTAAATGCCTATCTTCTAGCACCTAGAGCAACGCCTGGCAGGGAGCAGTTACTCAATAAGTGATTTAAGGAGTGACTGTACAAAGGAATGCAGAAAGAATCCAAGTTCAAGAACCAAAGAGAACTGACCCATACTATATATTTTTGGGCAATCTTGTGAAAACTGAAATTAAAAAGACTTCCTGGAACAGTTCTGTACCCGAAATGTGTGCAAAGGATACAAACTTCGATAATGTCTCTCGATATCCTGTAACCACTCCAACATTTCAGCCACAGAGGGGCTTGTAGCTGAAGCCTGCAGGACAGCATCGAGGCTGATCATGTCTGCATGCTGCTCATAGATCTGAAGCACGTGTTCCACGTGGCTGCTGACTACATCACGCACCTTGAGGAGGGCGGCTCTGGGGGAAGAGTCTGATATTAGGCAATATCATGAGAAAGGCCTAAGGCCAGGTTCCTTAACCTCAGCACTAAGGACGTCTTGGACCAGATGATTCTTTGTGGTGGAGGGCTGCCCTGTGCGTTGCAGGATGTTCAGAAGCATCCCTGACCTCTACCTACTAGACGACAAGAACAAACCATGCCTCCACCGTTCCCAAGGTGTGACAATCAATAACGTCTCCAGATATTTACTGCCACACATCCCAGTGGGAAAAACTGCCTCCAAATGAGATCCATTGGTCTATGGAGATTGATGATGGTGCCTTGGAGGCAGGGGTGGCTCAAGAATTAAGAACTGACTTAAAGATGGAGAGGCTGAAGTTACATGGCTCTCAAAGCTGTGTGATGATGTTATTCCCAGCTGCCAAAGAAAGTAAAGGCCAAGCGGGCCTTCTGGGGCTGCCATACAGGAGAGCAAATGCTCACACGCAGTCCAATGCAATGTACGTGAAAGGAATATAAGCAAGAGGAAACTGAAGCAACAAACCAGCAGTGTTCTCATGCTACCTCGTGCCCCATACTAGTGAATTCTTGAACAGGTAAGATTTGGGCTCTTGACACACCCAGACTACTGTGGATCTTAGGAAAGTTACTTATTCTCAATCACGAATAAAAACGGTCTCTTTTGTTCACTGTGCATCCTAACTGCCTAAAACGTCGAGACCGGCGGACAGAACAACAAACAACTGTCCAATGAACGAAAAGGATTGCTGTGAAGAGTAGGTGCAACCATGCATATTAAGTGCTTCGCGAAGTGCCTAGCCTATGGTAAATTTTGTTATTATTCCATTGGTGACTCCAAGGGGCCCCGCCACCAAGACGAAGGCTACAACTTCCCAGAGGGCAAGGCAGTCCCTAGCCTAGAACTGCAGCTTTCAAAAATGTTTGACTGTGGCTCACAATTAAAAAATAGACTTAAGATTAACAGCCCAGTACTCACACACAAACACGTAATCAACTGAAATAAAAGTCCACTATCTTAGAACGTACCGTGACCTAATTTAATTGATTGTCTTGTCTCTCTCTTTTACTCAGCTTAGGAACTAAGTCTGCTTCATTGTTGTATTCCTAGCACCTGTGCTTGGCATCCCATAGGTGCTTAATAAAATGTTTTTTGTACAAATGAATACAAAGAAGGCCCCATCTTTGACAGTTTCCTATTAGTCTATGGCACAGACTCTACACACTAGAACCTTCTCCCGTCCTGGTCAAGGAAAGGCCATACGTGCCCTGTCTCTTCTCTGTCCTCAATTACCGGTAACTCTAAGGTAGAGGGTCTAACATTAGGCATAGTAAGAGCTTAGAGACGTGCTACTCGTGGCACGCAGACACCAATGAACAGCAGAACAAGTGGCCCTGGTGTCAGGCATACTTGGGTTAGAATTCCAGTTTTACTATTTACTAACTGCACAACCATAGGCAATCTGCTTGAGCCTCAGTTTCCTCACCGGAAAAATTAATTAAGTGAGGTTAAGTCAAAGAGGTGTTGGAAAGATTTTATGAGATAATGTATGTAAAACCCTTAGCTCTGGCACCTAATAAATTTACAGTATAGCTCCTCACTGCTTTTTACCCAAGAAAGACTACAGAGGAGGGCCAATATCCCTAAATACCACGCTCTCAAGTAAGAAGAAAAACACCCTTCCGACTGATCCTAGCTTATTAAACACCCAGTTTTAAAATCTTTCCGCCAAGAACGAGCGCCACTGAGCCTCTTACAGCCTCTCCCCTAGCCTGTCCAGGAGAGTGTCACCAGCCGCCAGCTGCTTGCGCCTCAGCCGCTCCTGTAAGTCTGGGAAGTCCCGAAGTGACGGCACATCCTCAAATCGTAGGTTCTGTGCGGCCTGCAGCTGCTCTGCCAGGTTGCTGAGGGAGGCCAGGAGGGGCGGGCAGTCCCTGAGAGCGCTCTGCCACAGGCCCTGCTGCTCCTCCACCACGGGAAAGCACTTCCTCAGGGCCTCCTGCACCGCGAGCAAAGGCTGGTCTTGAGTCATCTTCCGTTGGGGAAAGGAAAAAACAAAAACAAAAAAAAAGCATTAGGGTTCCAAATCGATAGGGGAAGGACCGGGTCATGGGTGGGAGTTATTTCCGTTCGCAGGTGAGAACAGCGTTTCCTCAGGTAGGGCCGTCTACTCCTCCCGACAGGATTTTCTAACGCGAGGTGTTGTCTTACCTTTAGAGGGGCTCTCGGAAGGCAGGACTCTTGTTTCCCACCTCGAGAAGCGTTTCCTGACTATCCCTCGGAGGAGGCTCGTCCGGGTTCGGGCAGTTTCCCGTTTTAGACTGCGGGTTCCCCGGGCCTATCCGTGCGTCCGGAGCCAGAAGCTTGTCTCCTCTCCTTGAGGCTGCGGGTCGCTTTCCCTAAACCAGCGGGAAAACTTAAAGCTAAAGCAATCAAAGTTTAAGAACCTTCCCAGGGCGCCAGCCTGCCTCCGAGTCTCTCTACGCATGCCCCAACATGGCTACCGAGTCGCGAAAATATGCCGTCAATGCCTTCTGGGTACTGTAGTCCTACATGTGGACTGGCTGTCTGATCGCAGGGCTTCCCTGTGATTGGTTATTGTGGGATCCTCCTAAGACGGCGGCTTCTCACTGGTCAGCCTGTGGCAGTTTGAATTTGGTGGCGGCGGTCGCACGTCCGGTTAGCCCCGGAGCCGCTCCCTCTCAGCTGAAGCAGCCAGGTTTTTCTCAGCCCCTGTTTCGGGACCCACAGGTGGGTGCCTCGCAAATCTTTTATGCCCAGGCCCCGAAGGGCAGGGGTCCCCCTCCAAAGCCCCTGGGGTGCCCTCCGCCCTCTCCCTCACCCTTGCGGCCCCTTGTCCCTCCCCGTCTCCGCCGCTGACGCCTTGTGGCTCGGCCCCCTCTCCCTGCAGCCTCCATCGAAGCGCCATGGCTCCGGCTAGGAAGGGCGGCAGTCGGGTGACCAAGACCAGCTCGGTACGGAGCCGAAAGCTCGCCTCTTTTCTTAAGGACTTCGACCGTGAAGGTAAGGGGCGGAGCCCGGGTGGTCGCTAGCACCTGGGGCAGTCGCGGGGTGCTGGCGGATTGGGGCGCTGGCAGCACGGATTCCAGGCCGCATTCGCCCGCCGGGTGACCCGTGTCCCGTCCGCTCTGCCCTCTCGCAGTGCAAATACGATCCAAGCAGATTCAGTCAGACAGGCAGAACCTCCTCAAGGAGATGGATAACTTGTACAACATCGAGATCCTGCGACTCCCCAAGGCGCTGCGCGAGATGAACTGGCTCGACTACTTCGGTAAGAGCTGCTACTCTTTCCCCAGGCCTCGGCCTGGAGCCCTTCTGTGGTTACCATGGCAGCCTTCGTCTTCTTAGTGAGGTCTTCCAAGATCACTGTAGGAAACTGCAGCCCTCCTCCTTCCCCCCATTCCCTGTCTCACCTCCCGGCTTTACTTTTCTCCTTAGCTCTTACCCTCATCTACCTCTGCAGGCAGGCAAACGTTTTCTCTAAAGGACCAGATAATAAATATTTTAGGCTTTGTAGGCCAGAGGGTTCGCTGTCGAAACGACTCAACTTTGCTGTTATAGTTCCAAAACAGCTGCAGTGAATGGGCATAGCTGTTTTACAATAAAAACTTACTTATGGACACACTGAAATGTGAATTTGACATAGATTTCACGTGTCATGAAATACTCTTTTTGGGGGGGGACGGGGGGGGATATTTTATCCAACCATTTGAAAATGAATGAGTGCATGGCTTGGTTTATTACCAGACCTCCGTTGGAAGGATAATCCCAAGCAGCTCTTCCTGCAGCTTAGGGAAAATGCCAGTTTAAAAATGGGCATATCAAATTGTGAAGTGCCAGGACTCAAGGGTTTTCCTGGCCAGAGAAAAATCCCAGCCTGTTCCCCACCCCCTTGCTAAATGTCCAAGGAAATGCAGAAGGCTGTCCTTTTGCTGGGTTACCCTTACTTTTACTATTTTCCTTATTGTTAATTACCCAGTATATGGCCTCCTTCCTGGATAGAAATGCATGTTCTGTTCACATAGTAGACGTTCGGTGATGCTTTTGACTTCCCCTTTTATTTATTAACCTATGTGTGCATCTCCGCAGATCTTCATTGAGCATGTGTTAGGCACAGTGCTAGGTGCCGAAGATGCATTGGGAAATAAAATAGGCGTTGTCCGTGCCTCCAGGAACTTACAAGTTGGTAGAGAAGGATCATTTTCAAAATTTGGACATGATTATATATTTTAAATTATGAGTACTACAAAGGAGAATAGAGTAGTGGTCAATGAGCACATTTATATAGTGCTTTCTATGGCAGACAGGCACTGTACCAAGTGTTTTCCATATATTAACTGATTTCATCCTCATCACAACCATATTAATTGTTAATATTATCCCTGTTTTATAGACAAGATTAAAGCACAGAGATTGTTTACTTTGCTCAAAGTCTCATAAGCTAGTTAGTGACAGAGTCTACTTGAACCTAGGCATTCTGGTTCCAGAGCCTGAGTTCTTAACTATTATAGGGGATACTACCAGTTTTTCCAGCCGGAGGACCTAACCTAAGTTTTTATTCTACATCTAAACCTGCAAAGACCTCTTCATTAAGTACACATTTACTCCATACCTACTGTGAGACTTTTTTTTTTTTTTTTTTTTGCGGTACGTGGGCCTCTCACTGTTGTGGCCTCTCCCGTTGCGGAGCACAGGCTCCGGACGCGCAGGCTCAGCGGCCATGGCTCACGAGCCCAGTCGCTCCGCAGCATGTGGGATCTTCCCGGACCGGGACACGAACCCACGTCCCCTGCATCGGCAGGCGTACTCCCAACCACTGCGCCACCAGGGAAGCCCTGTGTGACATATTTTTGCCAGAAGCTATGGGTGTTATCTCTGTCCTCAAAGAGTTCAGTTCAAGGCAGGGCACTTTTACAGCTTTGAGTAGTTGTTGGATGTGACGATAGTGAGCAACTAACTCAGCACATTGCAGCGATCTGCTGAGAGAGAAAAATAAGCAGAGTTTGTGTTTGAGCTGAGTTTTGAAGTATGAATTAGAAATTTTTTGGGTGCAGAGGATTATTTCGGGCAGAGGAAATAAGTACCAGGGCACTGAGTCATGAGAGACAGTGGCACATTTGGGAAATAACAGGCACTTTGGTGTGGTGGAACCTAGAATAAGCCATGAGGGGAACAGTCAAGCTTGGAGAGAAATTAAACTAGGTTGTAAAGGCTCCTGAGTGTTGGATCAAGGGCTTAATCTGGTCAAGTGTAAGAAAGGTAAGTGGTCATATTAGGGAGGATGGTTTATTATTTAAATTGTTAGAATCTGATAGTAACTAAACAAAACGTTCTTTTCAAAGCCCTTGGAGGAAACAAGCGGGCGCTGGAGGAAGCAGCAACAGTAAGTGACTTCTCCTATTTTTGAACTGTTGGTTAGTTTTAAGTTTAGTCTGTTCACAAAATTCAACCAGTGGGTGCTGACTGTGGAAGAGGTTCCAGAGGGGAAGTATCTGTGTCAACAAAAAAAGTATAGTTGTCAAATGCTGAGTACATGAAGCCCAGATAATTTCAAGGTTTATAAAGAGAGGTAGTTCTTTTTTTGGCAGGTTCCTTGCAGCTCTTTGCCCGGACCTTTGCAGGGGAAGTAGAAAGCCTAAAGTCCAAGTTCCTTTAAGCCCCTGCATCATTACACGGTGACCTGGCCTGCTAGATGAGGCAGAATAAAGAGTTTAGATCTGCACTGTCTGTTAACAGTAGCCACCAGCTACGTGTAGCTCTTTAAATTAATTAAAATTAATAAAATATTCAATTCCTCAGACACACCAGCCACATTTCAAATGTTCAGTAGCCACTTTCCATTCCATCATCCGTTTCAGACAGCACTCGTCTGTCTAGCACAGCACTTTCTAAGCTAAGCCTTGACAGCTTCAGAATCCTCGTCTGTGTACTCCATGTAGTCTCTGCCAGCCCAGAGACGAAACCTGTGTCATTCCTAGTCTGTAACGACTATTCTGATATTTACACATGCCCTGCAAGAAAAGGCCTGTGAATCATGCCTGCTTTTGCCTATTCCCATACATATAGTTACCACTGGGAACAAATTTAATTAGAATGGCGACTGGAAGCCTTTTTGAAGGCCCCAGGGGCATAGTAGAAAAACTTTTGGCCCTCTAGACTTTAAAAATTAAAAAAAATTTTTTTAAGGTAACTATGTGAGGTGCTGAATGTGTTAATTAACTTGATTGTGGTAATCATTTCACAATGTGTATGTATCACAAATCCTCATGTTGTACACTTTAAATATGTTAGAATTTTATTTGTCAATTATACCTCAATAAAGCTGGAGGGAAAAAATGAGAAGGCTGACATAGCATCAAGTGTGGTAGAGAATATGGGTCATTAGGAACTTGTTTGCTCCTGGCATGTAAACAAGTACAATCACTTTGGAAAACAATTTTGCATAATATTAAGGCTGAACACTTGTGTACCCTACCACCCTGTAATGCCCCATCCCTAAGTATATAGCCAAGAGAAAACTTGGACAGGTGTGCATCAGACACATGTATAAGACAGTTCAAAGTAACAGTGTTTGTAATAGCAAAATACTGTTGAGAGGAGATTGGACAAATCCATCGTGATAGATATTACATAGCAGTGAAAACAAATTAACTACAACCACGAATAGTGATCAAAAACAAAAGCAAACAAAATATTGTTTAAGCACATACACATTTGTGGAGAAACACACACACACACACTTTCTTTCAAGCAAATGGAATGATGATAGTGATTATCTCTAAGGAATGACAGAATTAGGAGACTGGTCACCTTTCGAGGAGAGGCAAGGAAATAGAACAGGGAAAAATACATAGCCTAGAAGCAAGTAATTGGCAATGTTTTAGGCCTTCGTTAGTATGGTGGGTTTATGGAAGTTCAGTATTTTGTATTATAACTAACATAACAATCTTTTGTATGTATCAAAGAATATGTTTGGGGTTTTTTTGTTTTTAACATTTTACTTATTTATTTATTTGGTTGTGTGGGGTCTTAGTTGCGGCAGGCAGGCTCCTTAGTTGCAGCTCGTGGGCTCCTTAGTTGCGTGAGATGGGCTCCTTAGTTGTGGCATGCGAACTCTTAGTTGTGGCATGCATGTGGAATCTAGTTCCCTGACCAGGGATCGAACCCGGGCCACCTGCATTGGGAGCACAGAGTCCTATCCACTGCGCCACCAGGGAAGTCCCAAGAATATGTTTTTTAATTAATGTTTTTAATCTTAAAATATTGTTCCTCATGTTTGATGGAATATACCTTTTGTTTTCTGGCTGTGTTCATTACAGGCTGACCTGGATATCTCAGAAATAAACAAACTAACAGCAGAAGCTGTTCAGACACCCCTGAAATCTGCCAAAAGTGAGTACTTTTCAAAACCCCTTGTTGAACTGAGAGAATGAAGGCCTAGTGTGGTTGGCTGGCTGCTTGGGGAGACCTCACTGGAGGAACCTCTTCCCTCTAATGCGTGGTCCTCAGTCTTGCAAATCCAAAAATTTGATTTTAGCCTCTGCATTCAGTTAATGATATGCAGGACTGATAACTAACTGAACTCTTTAGACCAATGTGTGAGCTAAAGTGAAGGTGAAAGAAGAAAAACAAAAGCTGTGCTGGAAACCAAACAGTGTTGCCTGCTTGCTTCCCTGAGTTAGAGAGGTGAGCAAGGTTTGGAGAGGTGCTACAAGACACGTTAGTGCCGGCCAAGGCTCTCCCTGATGTGATCAGAAGCGTTCAAAGAGCATTGTGAAAGGACCAACTGTCTAAGCATGTCATTCCATGTTGCTCAATTCACTGACCCATCTGTGGAAAATTCTCTCACATACACGTCCAACACTCTGAGAAACACTATCTTAAAGGGTAAGTTTGGGGGAAGCTGGGTTGTAATTAGTGAGCATAGACTCAGGCCAGGGTGAGTTCTGTTATGGACGTGATGTCACTGTCATTAAGCTCCAGTAGCTCAATGCATCCAACTCCAGTGAGGATGAACCTGACCCAAGACCTGGAGTTTGGGGCTGCCCACCAAGCAGGCACCTTCTCCACTGGGCCAAGCCAGAAACACCGTCCAATTCTTGTTCCAGCTTGCCTTCCATCAGAGTTGTCCTGTAGCATGAAGACAGCATGATGGGATTTTCACTTTCCTAGTGTCATGTTCCAGGCCTGCCCCAGCAAGGTTGTGACGTAATTGGACTTGGGTGTTCCTAGAGTTAGTTCCTTAGCTGCAAATCTGCAATCTGTTAGGTCGCTTTGGGTTATTTCTACATTTAGGTAATGTCCAATTTCTCTTTTGAATTCCACTTTTTTTTTTTCGTATTTGGTGTGTGGGGTGGGGGGCTAGTCTTCCGATTTCACCACTGGGAACTGAACACACTGGGACCCAGGTCAAACAACAGTAGAAACTGGTTTTGTGTCCTCTCGACCACCGGACTTCAACTACATTGTAAGCTTTTTTTTTTTAAGGTAAATATACTTAGATTCTTATTTGTGTCAGGGAGAAAAAAAAAGCTTAAAAGTCATTAAGTCTGATCTCTCCTCCCATAATTAAATTTCTCTATGGAATCCCTGCTTGGGATTTTCTAGTCCATGGTTGTACATATTTAGCAGTGAGACTACCTTTCATCGATAGACAGCTGTAATGGTTAGAACGTTTTTTCTAATTTTGAACCAGAGTTTCCTGTGGTTTCTACATATTGATACTGGTTCTGCTCTTTGAGGTCCCATAGAGCTGTCTTCCATATGACAACCCCTTAAATATTAAAAATTGGTATTATTTCCTCTGTTATCATCCATCCTAAACATCCCTCATATCCCTTTTCCTTCTAAGATGATAGTTGTAATAATTTATTATTTATAAATAGTATTTTATTATAATAAATAGTAATACTTATAGTGTGTTCAGTACCATCCAAGGGACTTTACATTCATTCGTCCCACAAATATTTAATAAGCACTTATATAGTAGGCGCAATTCTAGGGTTTGGGATGAATAACAAAGACCGTGTTTTTGTGGAGCACACATTCCAGGTCTCATCATATCCCTATGAAGTGGCTCCTCCCTTTTAGATGATCACCATGAAAGCCATGTGACCGAGTCAGAGGCAGGGCCAGGCCTCAAGCTCAAGGCTGTCTGACTCCAGGGTCTGCACTCTTATTCAGAATGCTGGGCTGCCGTACAAAGCATTATATGGGGTTTCTTAACCACTCTTGAGACCCTCTTTTTTGTCTAAACCCTCTTTTTTTTTTTAAAGTCATCTTTATATTGGATCTATTTCTTGATTACAGCCTAAGAGTGCATAAGTTTTATTTCCTATAAGAAATGTGAATGCATAAAAGTTTATTCCCATGAGAAATATCACTGTTAAAACTTTCTTATAGCACGAAAGGCGATGCAAGTGGATGACATGATAAAGGAAGAAGAAGAGGAAGAAAATGAAAATAAGAATACTCAAACTGCAAGAGTAAGTAGGCATTCAGATTCAGGGCTGGAGCCTGTCAGGAGAAAAAGGAAATACTTAAAATACAGTATGCTCCCCCAGCACCCTTGGGCACAGCCTTTAAAATGAGTGAGATTTCACTAGCTGGAGAAGAAAGGGAAGGGAATTCCAGGAAGAGGAATGAAAGTGCCCTTTAAGGAACAGGAAGCAGTTTGGTATGGCTGGGGTGTAAACTGTGAGGGTGATCTGGGGAGAGCAGGGGCCAGAAAATGAATGGCCTTGTGTGCCAAACTTGGAAGTTGCAGTTTCATGAGGTAGGTCTTGGTAAATGACATGACCAGATAGGTATTTCAGAATAGGATTCGGGATAAATGGGAGAGAGGAAAAACTAGAGACAAGGGAACCATTCAGGAGGCTACTGTAATTCTTTTTTTTTTTTTAATTTTTTTTTTAATTGAAGTTTAGTTGATTTACAGTGTAGTGCCAATCTCTGCTGTACAGCAAAGTGACTCAGTTATACACATAGAGACATTCTTTTTTATATATTTTCCATTACAGTTTATCACAGGATATTAAGTATAGTTCCCTGTGCTATATAGTAGGACCTTGTTGTTTATCCATCCTATATGTAATAGTTTACATATACTAATCCCAAACTCCCAGTCCTTCCCTCCCTCATCCCCCTCCCTCTTGGCAACCACAAGTCTGATCTCTATGTTGTGCATCTGTTTCTGTTTTGTAGATAGTTTCATTTGTGCCATATTTTAGATTCCACATATAAGTGATATCATATGGTATTTGCCTTTCTCTTTCTGACTCTTAGTTCACTTAGTATGATAATCTCTAGTTGCATCCATGTTGCTGCAAATGGCATTATTTTGTTCTTTTTTATGGCTGAGTAGTATTCCATTGTATATATGTACCACATCTTCTTTATCCATTTCTCTGTCGACGGACATTTAGGTTGCTTCCATGTCTTGGCTATTGTGAATAGTGCTGCTATGAACATAGGGGTGCATGTATCTTTTTGAATTACAGTTTTGTCCGGGTATATGCCCAGGAGTGGGATTGCTGGATCATATGGTAATTCTATCTTGTAGTTTTCTGAGGAACCTCCACACTGTTTTCCATAGTTGCTGTACCAGCTTACATTCCTACCAATAGGGTAGGAGGGTTCCCTTTTCTCCACACCCTCTCCAGCATTTATTTGTAGACTTTTTAGTGATGGCCGTTCTGACCTGTGTGAGGTGGATTTGATTTGCATTTCTCTAATAATTAATGATGTTGAGCATCTTTTCATGTGCCTACTGGCCATCTGTATGTCGTCTTTAGAGAGATGTCTATTAAGGTCTTTTGCCCATTTTTCGATTGGGTTGTTTGTTTTTTGTTGTTGAGTTGTATGAGCTGTTTGTATATTTTGGAGATTAAGCCCTTGTCTGTTGCATCATTTGCAAATATAGTCTCCCATTACGTAGGTTTTTTCCTTTTTTTTTATGGTTTCCTTTGCTGTGCAAAAGCTTGTAAGTTTGATTAGGTCCCATTTGTTTAGTTTTGTTTTCACTTCTGTTGCCTTGGGAGACTGACCTAAGAAAACACTGGTACAATTTATATTAGAGAATGTTTTGCCTATGCTCTCTTCTAGGACTTTTGTGGTGCCATGTCTCATGTTTAAGTCTTTAAGCCATTTTGAGTTTATTTTTGTGCATGGTGTGAGGGTGTGTTCTAACTTCATTGATTTACATGCAGAGGCTGCTGTAATTCTTGAACTGAGGCACTGACGCTGTAAAAAGAGAAGGGATGGTTCTGAGATAAGTTTTATAATGGAGAGTAGGCAAGATTGGTAGAGGGAAGGACGGACCAGAGACGACTAGGTGGTTTCTAGTCTAGGGAACTGCCATCCGGTGGCATGTGGGGCACAGGAGGAGGAGGAGTGCTGGGTTAGGGCTAAGGGGAGCAGTCCCTGTGTCAGTTGTTTGGCCTGCTGAGTGTTCAGTACTTCTCCAGGGCAGCTCGCCCTGACAGAAATCTCAGCCTGGAGCTCAGGCAGAAGTAAGAGACTGAGAGACAACGACTCCCAGATCTTTACGTGGTTGTCCCAGCGAGGGAGTCGATGAGGTTGTACAGGGAGAACGTGGAGGGGAGGCTGAGGATGGACCCTAGGAGGGAAGGTAGAAAGAGGAGCTTGTGAGGCAACCTGCAGAGGGCCAGCCAGAGAAGTGGGGAGGTGGGTAGATCTTAGAAACAAGGGAGGGTGTCAGCAGGTAAAGAGTGATTCCTGTCAGGTACCTCCGAGGACTCAGCAAGGGTGAGGACTGCTGAGGGTTCCTTGGATTGGGCACCTGGGTGCCCTTAGTGACCGTCACAGCAGCACTTTGTGAGGGGGTGGGAGTGGGGTGGGGAGACCAGCCAGGCTGTACTCAGTCCAGAAGACACTTACCTTTACTCTCAGTCCAAGGCCTCTATTCTGAAGACTCAGGCAGTATAGATTCTTAGTTGATCAATTATGTTCAGAATTATTTAAGTCACTGTGAATTCTGTGAGATAGACCTTCTGATGTTCGGTATTAGTTTTCTTTTCCAGAGCTGGTACCCCTCTCCCTTACCTTTCCCCTTTGCAGGGCCTTTTGTAACCTCAGTTTCATTTGCCTGTGACTTCAGGTTAAAAGGTGTCCTCCATCCAAGAAGAGAACCCAGTCCATACAAGGAAAAGGCAAAAGTAAAAGGTAACAGGTTTTCCAGATTTAGATGTGTTTTTGGTTTTATTGGAGAACCACATTCATCGTGGCAGAAATAGGTGGTAAAAGGGCTTTTGTGACTTGTGTTCAAGTTGAGCTTCACATCATCGAATCCTACAGTATCTGAGCTGGAGGGGCCTCTAGACACCGTCTGACCCAACACCTTCTCTGGTTCTTCTGCCCACGTTCTCTATCTTCCCCCCCGCCTTTTTTTTTTTTTAATGCAAACAAGGAGATTAAGACCCAGAAACACAGAGTAAGCACTGCATATTTTGTTCAGTTACCTGACAGTCCACGTATAGAACTACCCACAGTCAGTCACAAAGTGGCTGTCACCTACCTGTAGTTAGTTTCTTAAAAGATTCCTCCTCGGGCTTCCCTGGTGGCACAGTGGTTGAGAGTCCGCCTGCCGATGCAGGGGACACGGGTTCGTGCCCCGGTCCGGGAAGATCCCATATGCCGCGGAGCGGCTGGGCCCGTGAGCCATGGCTGCTGAGCCTGCGCGTCCAGAGCCTGTGCTCCGTAACGGGAGAGGCCACAACGGTGAGAGGCCTGCGTACTGCAAAAAAAAAAAAGATTCCTCCTGTTCTTGCTAAATAATGAGTCACCGTAGACTTGGAACTCTTTATGCTGGGAGTTGGGGGGAGGGGCTGCCTCTTAACAGGCTCAGGAAAGTAGTCACTGGGGCGTGTGTCTGTGAAGCGGTGGGCTCCTCCCACTTCTCCCTGGGCAGTGGGAGCTGCCTGGCAGGAGGACAGGAGCTCCAGCTAGGGGGCCTGCAGGGTGCTGAGGGGCTGGCTCCTTCCCCTCATTCGTTAGCTTGATTGATAAGTCAGATTCTGGAGGCAGACGGCCTGGGTTCGGAGTTCTGGCTCTGCCCTAATTGGCTGTATGATCTTGGGCAAGTTATTTAACTCAATATGCCTGAGTTTCTGCATCCGGAAATGAGGATCATGGTGCTTCTCAGAGGGTGGTTAGGAGGGCTGCACGAGCTAATGTGTGTAACGTGCCCAGGATAGGCTCTGACGTGGTCAGTGTTACCTGCCTCTGCGGCTGCCGCCCCTGAACCTGAGAGTTGGCGTACCTAATGGTCATGTCTCACCTGTAGGTCAAACCATTGTGCCACTGTTACCCCAGCTGTGGGCCGAATGGAGTTGTCTATGGTGAAACCAACTCCGGGCCCGACACCCAGGTTTGACTCAAGGTGAGTATTGACAGCAGCACTTGGATTTTTGTGGGAGCCCAACATTTGATGTTTGCCAGAAAAGAAGGGTGTTTAAGAAAATACTGGGAAGCCCTCACAGAGGAGGGTAACCGCCTGGGTTTCCTAATGTTTGCCTCTCCCCTGAGTGTAGGTTTGCGTGTTTTTGGTGACAAAATGATTCTTTATCTGTCCCTGATGACTAGGAGGCCTCTAGTGACTGTTTTGGTCTTTTCCGATTCTGATCAAGTTTATTTTAAATTGGTAGGTACTCTCCCATACTCTTGGTAGGAGTGAAAATGGACACCACCTTTTGGGAGACCAGTATAAACAAGGATGTTCTTATAGCATAAATTAATCCCTTCCATAGTGCTGGTCAACTAGATAGGACATGGGGTATAGCCATTAAATAAGTACATCCGCATGTGCTGATGGGGGAGAGCTTCATGATCACAAGCATCTCCAAAGCAGGTGGCAGGGCAGCGTGTCCTAGATGACCCCATTTGATAGAAAGTTTCTGGAAGGACGCGTAAGGAACTGAGAGTGGTTATCTGGAGTGGGGAGAGTGAGGAAGACGACTTACCTCCTACTTCTAATTGTCTTCCTTAACTGCTTATTGTTTTTTTTTTTTACATGAGTATATAGTAAAAGACCTTTAGGGAAAAATAGATGGCAGCATTTTAAAGGTCTTGAGAAAGTCACTTTGGGAATTAATATAATGATGTAATCTCTGAATCATCCAACTTTGACCCTGGAAAAGTCCTCCTGATGGAAGCGCTTAGCCACTCTTGGAAATATATTAACCACAGTTTATTTCTGACTTTGTGGATGGATGGATGGATGGATGGATGGATGGATGGATGGATGGATGGATGGATG
>NW_021703774.1:150820597-150832486 GCF_005190385.1 Monodon monoceros | reverse complement strand
ATGGATGGATGGATGGATGGATGGATGGATGGATGGATGGATGGATGACTGGTATCCATATGGAGCTTTGGACCTAAAATTTACATGGATAAGAATTAACTTTCGCTAGATGTATGTTTGATAATTATAACCTCCTTCCTCCAGCTGTGTTTAGTCAATACTGCTTTTTAACCCTAAATTTAGAATGCGCCTTCTTAGAAATGTGTGATTTGAAAACTGCAGCTTGAGGCCAGACGGGGTTTGGAAGGATTCGTAGCGCCTGGTGTCATTCAGTCTGCCAAGCCATCTTTACAGAGATTTTCCCACTTTATAGGGTCTTCAAGACCCCAGGCCTGCGTACTCCAGCAGCCAGAGAGCGGATTTACAATGTCTCTGTAAATGGCAGTCCTCTTGCTGACAGCAAAGAGATATTCCTCACTGTGCCAGTGGGAGGCGGAGAGGTAAGTGTTCCAGAGGGCGATCAGGCCATGGCGTGCTGCTTACTCAGCATTTCTTTCTCTTGTCCATCACCCACTTCTCTCCCAAAACCCAAAGTCCCTTTGGTTGCATGGCTTCTGATATCCACATTTCTGTAGGACTCAGAACCATTTCCTCTCGCAGGTTAGAGCTCCAGACTGGGAAGATCCTTGCCCAGCTCTGGGTTTCATTTGTTCATCCACTAACATTTGCCCATCTGTCTTGTAGCAGGTTCAAGATGTAGAAGACATTCCTGCCCTTGAGGAGCAGTTCAGTAGTCAAGCTAGGCTCCCAATTAACTATAACATGTGATGTGTGCAGTAAGGGAGATATTAAAGGGCATGCAGAGGAGGGCACTATCGGGGTGCGTGTGTGCTTAGTCTGGAAAGGGGAGCTCGAGCTGCGTCTTCCACTCTGTAGCTTCGAGGGGTCTGAAGCAGGCAGAGCAAGTTGCTGACCTCGGCTCCTGGGACGGAGGGGTTGGTTTATCTCAGATGAGGTCTGCAGGGCGTTTCTAAGCTAACGTGCACCCCTTATACTCAGCTGATCCAGCTATTGGCCCAGTGATAAACACCGACGTCACTGTCTCTTTCGGATTAACTCCCCTCCTGCCTGCCTTGCCATCCCCCTCCACAAGTGCAGGACATCAAGGGGCCCCCGGAGCACACTGGGCTGCTGGGTGGAGGTTCCTGCCCTGAGGGACGTGCCACTTTAACCCTCTCCCCTCCACACAGAGCATGCGGTTATTGGCCAGTGACTTGCAGAGGATTGATATCGCACAGCTGGATCCAGAGGCCTTGGGAAACATTAAGAAGCTCTCTGTAAGTCTCGGGTTCCTCTCCACACACAGGAGGCCTCCAGTAGCCTTCTGGGTTTAGCCGTACTTAGGATTGCCTTTTGGGTCTGGCCTGCTGCTTTACACTTACAACTGTGTGGCCTCTTTCCCCCAAGGGATTTTGACTGTTGTCCTGCTTACTGAGCAGCAATTCTGTCCCTAAATTGATGCTGAGTTTTGGTCCAACCAGAGTGCCTGCCACAGAATTTCCACAAGAGAATCAAATCCTGCCTCATTCAGGCAGTTGGTGCCTGTATGTTAGGGCACAATTGACCCCCCGGGAACTGAAACTTCCTCACAACAGTTCGGGAACAGGGTGAGGAGCTTGCTACCAGGAATCCCACAGAATCAAAGAAAGCACTGAACAGGCAGGCCCTCTGAGTGGTGGGACCACCAGTGCCAGGAGTTGATGGGGCTCCGCTCTGGTGCACCAGCTCCTTTAGCAACTCTGTCTTTGGGGCCCGTGCCCTCACCTCTCTTGCACCTCGTCCTTCCCCCACTCAGCGGGTAACCTTCTCCACGAGGCTCTTGGTTCTGTTCTCCCTTACCTTGAGTCAATATGTGGATCTGGGTAGCCACACTCCCAGCTCTGACTCTATTGCTCCATTGCCCAACGCGGACAGTCCAGTTTCAGTCTTATTTAAATTCTCAAGAGGAAGAATTGAATTAGCTCAGCTTTGGTCAGACGGGCCTCCCCGGTCCCTTCCGCTTTGATTTTGGCTGGTGGATGGGAACACCTAGTGCAAACGTGACTGCTGTAGGTCCCCCCTTCTGGGGGGAGGTCTGTGAAGGGTACATCCAAGTAAGGGGATGGGCGGAGCTACTTTCCCAAACATGTTGTACAGAACAGAGGCCGGTGCTGAGGTCAGGCACATACCCAGCCCCCCGGATCTGGTGACATCCATCATCTAGCTGGACCTACAGCATTGCTGTTCCCAAATTATACCTTCACTGTCTCATTTGAGATGGTATTTTGCTCCTTTGTTCAGATGAGAAATGGAGATTCAGAAAGGTTAGTTCGGTCTGCGTTGGTGGTATAGAGGAGAGCATAGCTGCCTTCCAGAAAGGTTAGTTTGTTCATGTTACCAATAGAGGATGGAGGGCTGAGATTCACTCAGACCAGCCCGGCCCCAAAGCCAGTGGTACCTGAGTAGACTATGTGCTAAGTGGGCAAGCCTGCCCAGCTTCATCCTCTCTAAAGGGCCTCTCTCCTTTTCCTTTCAGAGCCGTCTTGCTCAAATCTGCAGCAGCATACGGACTCACAAATGAGGCTGCTAGTCCAAGAAGCCAGATTTAACAGGATGGACCTTCAATGGGCACTTCTGGGACCCTGAAGACACCTCTTCCCTTCGGCTTATTGTCTGTTTGAATGTGAAGTTCCAGAGCAGGGAGAAGCGTTCCTCTTGGAGAATTCAGGAAATGTTGCTATTGGCACCTCCCAACCCAGATGACAGACACTGCCTCTGTGTCCATACAGTCCAAACCTCCTGCCATTCTCCCAACTGGATTCTCCTTCCTGCTCTCAGAGCTGCCGCCTCTGCCTGCTGTAGCTCCACGTCCTCTTCGCCCTGCCCTAACTCCAGCCGGGGCTGCACAGGGGAGCCTCATGTTCTCGGGAAGACTGCCAACTCGCCCTCACCGGAGAGCCCGCTCCAGCTGGCGTTCCCGCCCTGTGCGTGCTTGAGGCTGGGAGCTAGGCTTAGAGAGGTGAGCTCCGTGAGAGGGCGGCTCCAGGAAGCTGGGAAGGACTGTGCAGATGGGGCCAGGACCTGTCACAGCAGTGACCACAGGAGGAAACATCTCCCCTCCTGCACACATCCCCTCCCTCCTGTGGTGGGTACTGACAGGGCTCTGCAATCTTAACACCTGCCATGCCCAGTAGTTTGGTTTCAAGCTGACTTGTAGACTAGTATTTTGTATTATCCCTGTTTACCAAAGACCAAAACTTGGTTTGTGGGCAGTTTCCATGTCTTACTCCTCTGCCTCTCTGGTTAGTCCAGTTAGTGGGAATCTGGGTAAGGGAACTGTAGGGTTTAGGTTAATCGGGGGTTTTTACATGACTGGCCGCAGAGGAACTCCAAGCTGTCCGTGGCCCCGTGGCCCCACCAGGCCTGTAGACTGCAGAGAGCACTTCTGTCTTCTGAGGGTCATGGGGGAGTGGGCGTAGCTTGCCTGGTGGCCTCATTCCTCACGTCTGGCCTCTGCCCTGGCGTGGGCTGTCACGTGGGCTGCGCTCCAGCCAGCACCTGTGCCCCAAAGAATCATCAGATGTGGTCTGAGAACGTGGGAGCTGAGAGTCCCCACCCCAAGCCTGAGAGCACAGTGTTCTGTGTATGGCTCTTTGTTGTGCTCTGTATTATTTTCCTACACGACCATTCTAGTCCAGTCCTGTTCAAGATGTGTTCTTTTCAAGTTGTTTTATTCTCCCTTTCCTGAGACTTTTGTACATACTGTTTTCCTGAGTCATGGTATCTGTAAGCTGATTTATTCTAATCAGAGCTACTGAAAGGTACCTGTTTTCAATAAATTGTGGATTTGTTTTTAATTGATAATTCCGCCTGCCTGTCATCTCCAAGCTGTGCTACCTGGACCAGAGACAGTTTTGGAGCTGAAGCTATTGGAGTGGGGGTCTGCAAGCAGCTACTTTCCTCAGAAGATGCGAAAACCTTTACTTCAGGCAGAACCTCTCTGATACCTGAAGAGGGGGCCCTCTCCCCAAGATCCAGGTCACGGGTAACCTAGCCCAAGAAGCTTTTCCCCAACATCTTCCTTCATGAGCTAGAAATTTACATCATGGAGGCACAGTATCTAGAGTATCTATAGTTTACTTGTGTAGCAAGTCTCGTTGGCCAGGGACAAAGCAGGGGCCCAGGTGATTCAGTGATCGTGCTTCTCACTTCCCAAGCTCCAGGCTCTGGCAGATCTGCCTTCCTGGAATTCGCTCTTCGCCGAAACGATCGACATGGGGCTCACGGCGGAAGAGAAGACAGACTGGGGTCACGGTTCAGCAGGTCATCGGTGTTGACAGTAGGGAGAAGGCCCTTCAGTCAGTGACAGCATTTAGAGTAGAGGTTACTCATTTCAAGCGATTAAGTCACCAAAGCTGAGGCTTCTACCTTTTCCTTCATCGTCTGCTACACTGTTGTTAAGTAGAGCCTGACATCAAGAAAACACTTAGGATCCAACATTCTTTACTCAAAGCCACCCTCACCCTAGTTTGGCTCCAACTGCACTACTGCCTAGTCCCAATTGCAGGGAATGTGTAGTATGTAACAGGTCCCTAATAAATACCAGTCACATGACAAAGATGGAGCAGTCCTTCATTCCGTATAAGAGTTGGCTTGGAGACAGTAATGAGCTCCCCATCCCAGGATTTAAGGCATGGGCTGAACTATCACAGGGCTGGCATGCGGCAAAGAAAATTCAAACCTTACCGCCAGCCCACAGACCAAAAAGGGCCGCAAACGCTTTTCACTGTTTGGATTTTGTCTTTTCAAATTAATTGCTAACAATTTAAAAATCGTGAGATTTCACAAAAACAGTCACTAGCCACCCAAAAATATCTAGCAACACGGGCCACAGTCAAGAGGAGCTGTGTAGCACTTTTCCTTGGCCCTCAGAGACCTCTTCCCATTCAAAAGAATTCTTACCTCATCCCCGTGGGCAGTTTACTTTGTAGCCTCTGCTGTGTGTATAAAGCAAATAAAAGCAGAGCTGCTCTGAGCTGAAGGGAGGATGAGGCCTGGATGAAGGGAGGATGAGACCCTCCCCTCACCAGGGGAGTTTCCAATGAACAGTAGTTTCATTCTTTGCCCTACAGGCCCCCCCCCCCCCGATCGTTCCAAAAGCCCTACTTGGGACGTCCTGTTGAAAGAAGTCCAAATGTGTTGCCTTATGAACAGTTAGGTTCAATTAGTCATATGAAGAGCTAGCTCTTGTGGAGGCTGTGCTAGGACATCACCTAAGCATCGTTTATTCACAGTGTCAGACACACATTGCAGCCTGGTCCAAAACCGAGCTCGTCATTTCCCACATCGCTGCTTAACCTGCTCCCCCTCCCCTTACGTGGTCCATCTCCGGCAATGGCACCGCCACGGAGTGTTGCCCCCTCGGGGAAGCCACCCAGTGCTCGCCCCTAGGGTAAACCCTGATCACACTGTCCTGTCATCTATTTCCTAAATGTGTCTCTTGCCCAGAGATCTCAGACACACACTTTGGAGACCCCTGTGGTGGGGCAGGGGGAGCAAAACCCTCCCACACAAGTTACTTAACAGTTAAGCAACTGTCACTGACAGAGGCACCATACCAGACAAGTTTTTATTACTTTGTCCTGCATATAGAACCCAAGAGCTATAAAAACACCTCCAGAATTAGTCAAAGGGACCACTCCCTCCCCCACCAACCAGCCCCTTCCCTCCCTGGATGGGCTCAGATATGGGTGCTGGGGGGTTGCAGGCCACCTCTCTATCCAGTGAATAAGGTCCATATAAAAATAGATCTGTAGAGGGCTCCCAGGGAGCCATCAGCCTGCATCTTGCCGGCACCTGTGCAGGGCTGAGGCCTGGGACCCATCAGGATGCTGGGACCTCACTCCTCAGTGGAAGGGAGGTCTACCCTGGACACCAAAGTCCTGCCAACACAGCCAGAGGACTCTGCAGAACAGCGGGGGGAGGAGGAGGGGACTCTGACCTTCAGGGCATGACTGATGAGGCTGGAGATGGGAATGAGGCTCCCTCCACAGGATGCTGGTATGTCCTTTCCAGACTTCCCACGGGGCAGGGCCTGGAGGGCACCGGCAAGGGACCCTCCAGCTCTGTCAAAGGTAGAAGAAATATCTCGGCCTCCCCTAGCACCCCCCAGGACACTGAGCTGGGGCAGGTGCTCAGGAGATGGACAGCGGGGGTGGGGGGACGCCTGCCCTGCTGGCAGAATGAGGCCAAAGGCACTGCTGAGAGGCACCGTCCCCCACCACGGAGCACTCCCCAAAGATGTGCTGCATCTCCCACCGTCCAGGCTCCTTCTCATGCTGGCCCCTCTGCTTGGATTCCTCTTGTCCTAGGCCCTCCGTCTTGGCCAGCGGAAAACTCCACCAACCCTAAGGAAAGAGCCCTCCCCCCGCTCCTCCTGTTCAATGGATGCATCAGACTCTCAGCGAAGGAACCTTTCCAGACACCCCTCCATATACACACATCAGGAGTGTCCGGCCCACAGGCCCTAAGGTCTCCCGTGGGGGACGTGTAGTAGTTCTTGGAGCCTGAGTTCACCTCCCCGCCTCGTCTGGGCCCTCCAAGGGCCGGCTGTGTCTCCCTCACCCCTTCCTGTAGCCCTTGTCTCCTTCCCACCCCATCCCACCCGACCCACACACAGCCAAACCACAGCAGGCATAGGTCAGGGGTGACCCTATCCAGACCCAGTTGCCTTCATTCTGTGCCACGAAAGCCCTGGCCCTCATGATCACCCCCGCCTCTGCGAAGCCTTCCTGGATAAGGAACTCTGGACTCAGCTCAGTGCAACTATTTCTGCCAAAGCCCCACAGAAAAGGGGCCAGAGGGAGGAGGTGCTCCACGGGAGGCTGGGTGCAGGGGATGGAGCCTGCTGCAAGAGGGGGTCACCTCAGAGTACCCCTGGGCTGCCTCAGGAAAGAGTGTTGGTGACACAGGGCAGGACCAATGACTCTCTCCAGAGCCAACCTCGGCTCTGGATCGGGAGTTGGGCACATGGGTTCAACCCCAGCTCTGGCCCTGACCCCTCACTAGGTCTTGTTTTCCCCACCTGTGCAGTAAGGGTTGGACCGGCCTGTTAGAGAGAGAAGCTCCGTCTCTGAGAGTCATGTCTTCATCCCCCAAGTCTGGGGAGCAAAGCTCTTGGGGCCCCGGAGAGAAAACTACTCTCCTCATGCTCTTCCCAGATGTCCTGGCCGGTGAGTTTATAAAAGGAAAGCAAAGGGGGTGGGGGGCACCTAGTGGGGCCTCAGGGGAACACCGGAACCCTCACCCTCACCCTGAATGGTCAGCTCAAGTGTGGGGGAAGCAGAAATCAGCTCCTAAGTCCGGGGCCCTCGGGGTCCAGCCCCTGAGCTCAGCACCACCTTTGCCTGCCTGGGCCTCGGGACCAGTGTCCAGACAGGGCCCAGCTGGAATACGGGGAACTGAGGCCCCATGGCCCATCAGGATTGGCGGCCAGGCAGCTGTGGGCACTGACAGGAGCCCATCCATCAGGGACCTGTGCTGCCTGCTGGCCAATGGTCTGTGGGAAAGTGGGGCACCCTTTGGAGTAGGCCCCAGACCCCAGTGGGTATGGAAGACAGAAGGGCATGAATCGGGCCATTTAAAGCTATGTCTTCCTCCCTGCCCCTGCCCACCTTGGTCTCTGAGACGCTGCATTTCCTCCCACTGTTATCTCAGGGATCCTCCCCAGGTTTTGAACCTTTTTTCCAGGGGGACTGAGTCAGCCAAGGTGCTCAGGCTGGGGGAAATGGGGGGAGAAGGCAGGGAAATGGAGGAAACCGGGGCTCCACACAAGCTCTGGGAGCTCACTTCCGCACGGGTGGAGTGCAGCTGGCGGGGGTCCTGGGCAAGGCTGGGGGCTGGAGCCCCCTGGGGTCCTGGCCTGGAAGAGTGGGGCCGCTCACACCTGCACCCCCCGGCCCTGCAGCTGGAGTACCCGGGCCCGCAGGGCACTGATCCCGCTGAGGAGGTCCTCCCGGTGTTCCACCGATGAGATGCCCAGGCTCACCAGGTCCCTGCGAAGAAGAAGAAGGGTGGGTCAGACCCAGCTGGCTCCTCCCCACCTTCTGCTGTCCCTCCCACCCCCTGCCCAGCCAGGGAACCGGAATCAGGACCGGCTGGGCCTCCCATGCTGGCAGGGGCAGGGCCCCCGGGCCCCTTAGACTCACTGGGCCGTCATGGCGGCCACAGCCTCCAGGCTCCCATAGCCGGCGGCAGCAAAGCTGTCCTTGTAGCGGCCCAGGTCCAGGGCCTCCAGCCACGCGCCCACGGAGCCAAAGGAGGGGAAGGTGGAGAAGGCACGGTCCGCCAGGGGCGTGGGAGGCCTGGGGAGCAGAGGAGCAGTGGTCAGTCGACAGCAGGGACCTGGGGCCCAGACCCGGTCACTCTCCTGAGGAGAGGCCGTCTGAGAACGGCCAGGAGAAGGGGAAGATGGCCGAGCCCTCCGACAGCCTGGCTCACACAGGGTTCTAGGTATTCTCAGAGCAGGCGAGGGTTCACGATGCTCTGGTTGGCCGAGAGTGAGCTGCATAGGAGCCAGGTAAAGGGAGTCTCTGCGACAGTCTTGGGTAGGATGTACCTAGGAGAGCTTGGGAAGTGACTGGTATTGGGGACAACTAATACTAATTTCACTTATTTATTGGAACTACAGATATGTTAGGACTATTACCACATTTATGTATGTGGTCACTGTACCTGGGATACGTGGGGCAAAACCCAGGACAAGCAGAAGTGACTAAGATGAAAAGTTACGCATGCCTAAGGCAGGTGGGAGTATTAGATCTATCTGGGGTACCTGAGTAGTTGTACCTGGACTGGTGGGGGAGGACAGGTGGGGCAGCTGTACTTGTACATGGTGGCGGGGCGGGGGGGGCATTCGTGGACAGGTGAGAGTTCTGCTACGTCTGGTATGGTTGGAGATACCTGGGAATGTACCTGGGACAAGCGAGGTGACAGCTGTACCTGGCACAGGTAGTGTCGGCACACTTCGGGGGTTCTGGATCCTGCACCATCTTGCTCAGGAGGCCATGGATCTGGCAGAACCTGGGCCGCTCACCTGGGTCCTTCTGCCAGCAGTCAAGCATCAGGCGGTGCAGGGGAGAGGGGCAGTGCCTGGGGGGTGGCAGCCGGAAGCCATCCTCCACGGCTTTGATCACCTAGGCCATGGGGGTGGCAGGCAGACAGGAGGTTTTAGGTCCCCCAATACACACACTCACCCCATCCCAAGGAAGGCTCAAGTGGTGACCAGGCAGGACTGGAAGCAAGTAGACAGTGATGAGGGGCCTGGGGCTAACAGGTCAAGGGTTAATGGGCAGAGGTCAGGGAGCAACAGGATCAGAAGGCAAGGAGCAGAAGCCACGGGTGTCACTCACGTCTTGGCCAGACATGTCCCAGTAGGGCCGCTCCCCAAAGGCCATCACCTCCCACATGACGACACCGAAGCTCCAAACATCACTGGCGGAGCTGAAGTGGCCAAACTGAAGCGTCTCGGGGGCGGCCCACAGTGCCGGGCTCCGGCCGCTCTGCGGGCAGGCAGGCAGGTCAGGGGCAGGAGGGGACCAGGTCACACAGCCAGGGTTCCCCACCCGCAGAGCCACAGATCCAGCCCCACCTGCCGTCTCCCTGGCTGCTCATCTAGGGGAGGCCCACAGGCTGACCGCAGGCGAGGCCCACACTGGCACGGACAACTGGATGGAGGGGCAGGAGTGACCCTGACACAGCCAGGAAGGGGGATGTGGGGAGATGGGGACTGCAGGGCAGCTTGCCGAGGGAAGGGCTCCTCACCATGGTGGTGTAGACAGCCTCTGCTCGGTCCCGAGGTCCCCGCCCAAAGCCGGAGATCTTGCAGATGAAGTCGCTGCTGACCAGCACCCGGCGGGCCGCCAGGCCCCGGTGGACGTAGCCCATTTCCGACAGATACTTCATGGCCGACGCCAGGCCGGGCAGCATCCCCATCACCTGCACAGCCGCCAGCTGGCCCTCACGCCGCTGTGAGAGAGGAGAGCGACGCCAGGCTGCACTCTCGCTTCCCCTGTTGCCGGGTGGCCCCAGGGAAGTCAACTGGCCCTCTCTGGGCTTCAGTTTGCCATGGGACCTGCCAGGTCAGCCTGGTCAGTGGGCATCTTTATAGGGAATGAGGCCAACCCCAAGTCCCACCAAAGGGAAAAGTGAGGGGCCAAGAATATCATGGTCATCAGTACCCCGCAGGGCCCAGGCCACTCACCCTGAGGAAGCCGTCCAGGGCCCCATGGCTCATGTACTCAGTAACGATCATCAAGGTGCTTCCTGTACCCACGGAGGGGAACACACGCTAAGGTGCCTGCTGCCCTCTGTGAGCACATGTGCTCCCCGACCTGGGTCCCAGACCCCGCCAAGAAGGCCAGAACCAAGGCCAAGCTCCCTGAGTCTTGCCACCCTCCTGCCCAGCCCAGGACCCTCTGTGCTGAAGAACAAAAGAGGTGTCGTCTGAGGGGAACAAAGGCCAAGGTGAGGATCTGCACCAAGTTAGCTGAGGGCGATCACTCTGAAGGTCCAAGTGAGCCAACCCCACCGAGTGTCACCACACGCCCAAAGATCACGCAGGGTCCGAGAGGCCACCCAGAGTCAGTGAAGGAGGGCTGAGCCCTTCTCTCCATGGTGGGCAGCGTCAGGGCTCCCTCTCGTGACTGAGCAGAGGGCCTGGGGGCACAGCACACCTCCACCTCCCACCCCATCATCTCCTCCCACACTGGTGGAGCATGGGCCCTACCTCGGGTGACAACACCCTCCAGCCGCACCACATGGCTGTGGTCGAACTGGCCCAAGGTGAGGGCCTCGGCCAGGAAGCTGAGCCTCTGCAAGTCGGAGCAGCCCTCCCTCAGCGTGTGCACGGCCACGGGGAGCTCCTGGCGGCCCGGAAGCTGCAGGCAGCCGAAGCACAGCTCCCCAAACCGCCCTGGGGGGAAAGAGCACCTCAGACACCCCCCGGAGGCCGCTCCCTCGGCCAACCTGGGCAGGGTGAGCCGAGGAGAAAGCAGCTTCTGGATCATGGGACTCGGGTCTCCTGATTTCAAATCCTGGTAAACTGAGTACCAGCCGTGTGACATGGGCTTCTGCTCTCCCTCTTTTGGCCCCAGTTTTCTCCTCTGTGAAATGGGGAGTCCTCCCTGCCTGCTTCGGCGGGAAATTCCAAAGCCGCAAAGAGAGGACGCTGCACATGCCAGCACACCAGAGGCGCAGGGTGACCCAGGAAGGGTAACGATGACACCTATTCTGCCACGCTGCCCCTTTCTGGTCTCTACCCAGCGAGTCTGCTGACAGTGCCAGGGAAGAGTGTCAGGCTCCTGGTGAAAGCACTCCCTTAGTGCAGGGGCTGAGGGTTTGCAGACAGGAAAAAAGGAAGCGAGGGGACTGACCGTTAGAGAGCACGCACCCACTGTGAACCCGGCCCTGGGCTGAGTGCTGGAAAGCCCCCACATCAGCTCTGTCTGAGGCAAATATCATGCCCATTTAACAGATGAGAAACTGAGGCTCAAAGCAGAAAAGGGACGTACTCCTGGTCACACAGCTGGTCAGTGGTAGAGCCAAGACTAGAACTCAGGTATGCCTGGTCCCCAAGCTTGCAAAGGCCCCTCCCCATCGTCCCTTGAAGGCCTGGGACCAAACTTCTGCCAGTGGCACTCTGCAGAGCCAGCTCTGAAAGGGCCTGAATGGAGAGAATTCTGACCTTGGGGACAGGCAAAGGGTAGGAAGGCAGGGCCACAGACTCCTCTGCCACCTCCTTCCCTGGATCCTGGTGGACGGAGGTCCAGCTTGATGTGGAGGGGGCGCTTCCTGGACAGGGTGGGGACTGGGTAGAGGCGGGGCCTCCAGAAATGGGGGCGGGACTTGGGG